>NW_004567131.1:24972375-25011775 GCF_000260355.1 Condylura cristata
GATCGCTTTGGATAAACTATCCTTTCCTCTTTACTCCCAGAATTCTTTCTTTTTACTATTTTGTTTTTTTTTTTTTTTTTTTTTTTTTTTGCCTTTTTACTGTTTTCTTCTTTGCTTCCTGTGCTGTGTTACTTATAACAACAGTTTTTCAGTGCACAGAGCGGGAAGCTTATTGGTGAGCTAGATTTGAAGTCACAAAGTGCCTTTGATTGGAGGCTGCCTTTATGTGCCTGCCTGCCACCCCTTCAGGCTTCCTGCAGAGCTGTTTGGAGGACAGGCAGAAAGTTAAAAACTTGTTGAAGGTTGCAAGGGTCTGGCGTTGGGATAGCTGCTGAATCACCTCAAAACCAGGGATTACTGTTTCCCTCACCCCCTCCTGAAGACTGAGACAGTCAACTCAGCAGCAAAAATATCCTAGAGATTGGTGAAGCAAAGTAGTCACTGCCAGCAGCTTCCACTGGGATGCAGCTGCTCATCACAGCTCTGAGCTTGGGCTGCAGGATCAAGGCAATTTGCTCCCAGCCCCGTTTCTGCACAGAAACAGGGCTGGCGAAGGAACTGACACAGTTAGAAATTGACTCTTCCTTTTTCAGAAGGTACTGGTGTTTGTTCCCAAAGAATCTCTTGTTGGCAAGTACATGAGAGGATTATGCCACACCCTTCTGCCCTTTGCTATTAAAGCCACATCCCTTTTCTTGGCTCTCCGAAAGATAGATGTTATGGAAATTACCTTAGGCAGGGAGCATAGGTCCTGGTATGTTCAGGTGATATCCCTCGCACCTACACACTGCTCTTCCTGAGGTTTTGCTTCCCCGTCATCTCTGTGGGTGCCTGCCACAGTCACCCAGACTCTGGGAAGTTATTCCACATCAACACAGGCTGCCTCAGCTCAAGATCCTACCCTGTATGGGGCTGCCAGGTGACTGGTCTTTCTTTATGCTTTTCTAAAATGTCTCAGCTCAACATTGATCCCTTTTATATAAACTGGGGAGAGTGGAAAACATGTTCATTTCTTGAATAATTTTTTTGGAATATGTTCATGTGTTTAAAGAGGATGTAAAACGTTTTAAAGATACACATCACCAGGTTGTAAGCCATTTCCTCTGCCCTGCTGCTTTCCATGGGGGGAGATCATCTCTTTGCTTGTGTGTCATTTGCTTGCAGGGGCAATACTCTGCTACCAACGACTTAAAACAGCCAACTATGGATTAATAACTAAGGAAATAGACATGACCTGTATTTTTGGTGCCATAGGCCTCTCTTATTTGGAATCAAAGGGTTTTAGAGATAAAATTCTACACCTCATTTTTTATAACCCATTCACCTGTCAGTTGAGATTCAGAAAATCCAACATAATTGGAGTGACCTGTCAAGATCACAAAGTATAGAAATGGCAAATAGAAGGCTAGAGCCCAAGTGATCAGTCCCACAGACCTGCGCTCAGTGTACTTCTCTGGATTCCACCAGGGGTGCTTTCTGGATTGAGCTAGAAAAACACGGCACATTTTACTTCTCTTACCCAGCCATTGTATGCTGAATTAAGCCAGTCTTGCTTACCCTCCAATAGAAGCCTTACTCTGTAGAAGGGCCTGAGCTCATTAGTTAGAAATGCATGAACTTGGACCAAAAACAAATGGGTTTTGAACTCATCGGATTAAGGTTATACAGTATTTTGTTGAAGAAGAGTAAACCATCAAGTCAGCTGGAAAATAGCAACTGCTTCAAAATCTGAGATATTTTGCATAAAACAATATTGGCTTAAAAGGGGTTTGTAGTGTCAACATTATTTTCAAAAGTTAGCCTCTTTGTTAAGGAAAATGACTTACAATAACCACATGAAATATTTATGTATTGCCACTCCAACTACTTTCAAAGTTGTTATTTCACTTGGAGTCAGAGATTTTAGGTAGCACACAGAAAGATTTTAATAATTATATAATTTTGGAAGAATATCAACAAGATAAGTAGCGCAAAGAAATTGAGTTTATGAGTGTTATTGCTTCATCACCACTAAGTGAAAAATGAAAGTGTTAAGTGAGTGAGAGCACAGTTGGGATGAAGATATGGCCAGAATCTGCTCTCATTTGAGACAAGTGTAGAAACAGGTTTTAAGACAAGCCTCAAGTGGTATGGGCAGGCTGAAAGATTTTCAAAGATTTTACAGCTGAAAAAAAAAATGAACTTACTTGGATGGCAGAATCAAATTTATTTGTTCCTGAAGAGTTCTCAAGACCTTATGCATATTGTGACTTGGTACAAAAGAAGTTTATTAACTCATTTATGTGTGTGTGTAGAGTTAAGACATCCTCAGCATATAGGTTCGAAGATCCAGTCTGTCCTTTGAGCTCGAGAACTGTCCTTCTTGTCCAGGCAGCACTAACTCTCCACACTCCTGAAACACAGACAATGTGTTTTGCTTCATTGGTTCATGGACACGTGTATTTGATTTCTTTTTATTTTTTTCGTCTCCTGCAAAATCAAAGGTCATAGTTCCTCTTGTTTTGATTTAATGCTTTGAACCTTTTCCTTTTCATTTGCCCTGGATAAGTAGGAAGAACTGCCCAAGAAAAACCCAGACTTAGAAATCATAGGGATGACAATGCTGAGGTAATTCAGCAATAGCCAGGTTCCATCCAGAGTGCTCCCACGCCAATGCACAGCCTTTCTGAAACGCACGTATTGAGCATTTGGCGTCCAGCAGGGGCTGACGCCTTTGTCTGGGATGAACATGTAGTGCCATTTCCTGCACTCACTTATATTCACTTGCCCTTCTTAGGAAGGGGACCTAACCTGATGTTCTGTAGATAGTTGACTCTTCGGTAAGGACTGAAAGAACATTCTAGAATACACACAGTAGATACCATTTTTTGCTTGCCTTTTAAAGCAAATCTAAAAATATATTCCCTAGCAGCTGTGTAACTGCAAAACAAAAAATTCTGCTCCACTGCAGTACAAATTACTCACTAGATATCTCCAGGGTTCAGATCTTAATGCTTCAGAAATTTGCTGCAGATTTTACTGTATATATTTAGACTAAGGAGCCTATTAGCTTGAGATCTGGGTGAATTCTCATGAAAATGAGAAATGTGCCACTGTCAGCAACCTAAGGCTATAATTATGTTAATCTGACCATTTTAAGGCTGAAATATGTTGTTTTCAAACGTTCCTGTATTTTTATTATTTGTAACAATAATCTGAAGAAATTTAGTGAAATGCTAATAGGTTTCTACTTGATATCACTTTGTGACTAGAGCATAAAAATGAGTCAAGTGTGGTATATTAACATTTTTAATTTTAGTAGAGCTTTGTATCTACAGATGTGCACTCATAGTACATCCTTCTAATAAAAAAAACCTGCCCAAATAACATTTTGGTATTTTCAATGTAGATACAACAAATGTATGTTCAAGGTCATTTCAGCATATATGTTCAATAACAAAACTTTCCCACTTTTGTATTACATTGCCACACTTTGTTATACCAAAAATACACACACACACACACACACACACACACACACACACACACACACATATATATATATATATATTTTAAATACCAGTAGGTGAATGTTTCTCTCTCAATAACTATCATAAAGAACTCAGATCTCTGTTTTTACTACAAATATAGGAAAGATTAGAGTGGATTATATAATGAAATTCCAGGAGAATCCAAAACTTGTCTCTAGCTAAATAATTCACCCTCCTCCCCATCCATCAAAACTTTTATTCTGACCACAAAAAATGGTGACATGTGTTCTTTCATTCCTAGAGAGATTGTTGCAGGTAATAAAATAAAAAGAATCCCAAAGAAGAGACATAGATCATTGTGCATCCCACATTTTTTATAAATGATTGAATCTACACGTTTGCCAATAATAAAGCAAATGGGAAGCCTTGATCTGGCTTCAGAATCAGAAATTGATTTGGGAGTGGAATGAAAGAAAGCACTTCTTGAATGTAAGTCCACACCATACAGTTGGACTTTTTCTCAAGTACGCTGTTTTTTTTTTTTTTTTTTTACAATATGATAGGGCATGCAATTCTTTCATCGGCTGCATTTAGAACCTCCTGTCCTGCATTCTTAGAAAGAAGGGCATGTCATTCTCTTCATCTCCTGTAAATGTATTAAAATGGCTATTTTCCATTCTGTTCATGTTGCTCTACTATTTCATAGGAGCACATGAATGTTCTTCAGTGATTTTGATGATAATATAAACAGATCATGTTTTTCTGCTTGCAAAGTTATGTAAGAATAATTTGGCCCATTGGATGTTGATAGTTCTCTAGGAGGGTAAGTCCCGATGGAATTCCTGAACCAACTTTGCAGCAGAACCAGAGGCTCAGAAAAGCTCAGTGGCAGAACTATGGTCCTGAGGATGAGACCAGGAAGAGAAAGTGAGCCTTTTCAAATCCGGCGTTCTTCCATCACACCTTCTGCCTTCCTGTATGCTGTGGGGAGGATACTGATTGATATTTGGGAAACTACTTTAATACAGTATTCCTCTTCTCCCCCCTTTTCTGAGATTTCAATATCTGCAGTTTAAGTTACCCATTGTCGACTGTTGTTCAAAAATATCAGACAATAGAATATTTTGAAAGAAGAGAGGCATCATATTCATACCATGTTTATTATAGTATAGTTTAATAATTGGTCTATTTTATTATTGTTTCTAGTCCCTTACTGTGCATAATTTATGAAGTATCATAAGTACATTAATATAAGAAAAGACATATATAGGGTTCTCTACTCTGCTTCCCAGAATTCCCCAGGGTTTCTGGCCTGATCTGCAGCAAAGTAGGGGGTCACTATGCTTTGGAGAAGTTGATTGTTGAGGACCATCAGCATCTGGCTGTCCTGATTTTAAGAGACCCCCCATCCCCTTGTCTTTTTATTGGTGCATATCATGCAGCCCACTTGGGAGAAAATATGTCCCAAATTTATATGAGAAGGATAATGCAAAGAGGGACTTAAAGGGCCAGAGGTTGGGCAGCGGAGGAGGAAGAACTACGTTGCATCAGCCTGAAATGTGTTCCCCTTTGAGGTGAGTTAAATACTCTTACTACTAGTCATGAACTTTGAAAAGCACTCCAGAGCTTATAAAGCATTTTCTTCATGTGCCCCAGCTCCTTGGCAAAGAATTATGTCTTTTCTGGGGGCAGTGCTTGGGGGGAACAACTACACTGTGTCTGCCCCCTTGCCTTATGGGGATTCTGTCACAGAGAGCTTTATCTTGGCATCATTGGGTCAGCGCTCTCTGTTTTGTTTCTCATGAGCTACTCAGTCTCAGGAATGCAGGGCTTCCTGCGAGCGTAGGAAGCACAGAGGCCTGACAGTTTGTCACTGGGAAGCAGGGAAACCCATCTTGTCTCTGAGGAGGAGGCTCCAGACAGCTATGGAACCTGGTGGGGAAGCAGCCGTTGACGGGTGACAGCTAACCACCCCCAGCTGTCGGGCAGGCAGGGCAGGGCAGGGCGTGGGAGGGGAGGCTTGCCAAGCCAACCTCAGGGTATGCATGACTCCAAACTGGTTGTCTTTGAATGTTATTTATCCAAATAAGGAAAAGCAATGGGTTTGCTGACCCTTTCAAATTTCTGAGCCATGTCCACTGGCTGGCTGGCTGACTGACTGACTTGATATTTGAACTGAAAACACAAAGGTATTCCTTTGAAATGGAGCGCTCTTGTGGGACTGATGGATATTCCGGAATCACTGTTGGAAGGTGGTTTGCCCCCACATTTGTAGATAACATAACATAGTCTGCTCTGTTTTTCTTTTCTCTTGTGCCTCTTGCAACAGTCAATAGAGACAACTTTGATCAGGTACTTCTGGGCCTGATTTTCAATGGAAATGATACTGATCTTTGTGCTCCTGGAACCACTGCTTTCCTTTGAAAAATATTCAGACATTGGACCTCCACACTAGTTTAACACTAGAGGGCAAGGTTGCTCTGACATATCAAAGTGCCAGTTATTTTGGGTCAAGTAAATTTTAAGTCACTGGGCCACAATTCCTCATCTGTAAAATGGGAATTAACTTTTGTCAATTGAGAATGTGCTAGGAATTAAGTGAAGTAATGCTAGAAGCATTTGGTAAATTGGAAGTCTCCAGAATATTAATTTCCTTTCCGTTTCCATCTTCTTCTGGCATTTTTGGTTGCAAGTGTTTACTGAAAGAGAAATTCTAGGTGACCATGATTACCACCCAAAGTTTAATAAGGTCTACTTGATGGATTAGGATTTAACCAAGCCACAGGATAATGTGATTTTTGATTTGAACCCTCCCGTTCCTGCCACTACCTGAAGCAGTGGTTCTCAGAGCATAGTCCCTGAATCAGTCATTCATTTTCACCTGGGGATTTCTTAGAAAAGCCAATTCTCAGCTCCTCCCCCAGATACTCTAAATCTGATGCTCTGGAAGCAGCGCCTGTTAACCTGGATTTCAGTGAGCCAGGCAAGGATTCTGAGTATGCTGACTTTGGAGAAACACTGCCCGATAATATGATTTGCTGAATGGGGTGAGGTGGCCACCCCTGCTCCAGGGGGGTCTGCACCCCCTCAACTCCAGTCTTTGACCACACCCTCCTTCCTGCCTGTAACATCCAAGGTAGGAACCGATTTCCTTACTTAATGAAATGCAGCCCTCAACTTGTGAAATCACTTAAATCTTAGCTCTTTATACCAACTCTTCCAACCCAAAGACTCGCACACTTCTGGAGATGCTCAGAGGATTCGTCTGTTGTACTCATGTAACACTTAACAAAGTTATTCTTGCTTTGTGTTATTTTGAGTATTCATCAACATACCCCATTTTCCCTACAAGAATATAGGGAATAAGATCTACACTGGTGGGAACTGTGTCTTACAGGTCCTTTCTCCCTCGTGAGCGCTAACCTGGGCTTATTATACCTAGGGACTACTCAATAAAAATTTCTTGGACTTAGAAAATGTTGTTGGAAAGGGCCAGAGCGACAATCTGGGCCGGGCTTGGTGTTTGCAGATAAAGAATGTGCAGGTTCTGTGACACCTAAGTGAATGTTCCCCTCCTCCACGCAGCATTGATTGCTGAGGGATGCCCTGTAAGGGGGTGTGTGGGCACTGGCCTGATCCAGGCTAGCAGTTATTCTTGACCTCAGATTGCAACTAAACCTAAGGAATACAGGTAGATTTTCAAAGTGAAATTGATGAAATTTATAAACCTAGAAACTTTTAGATTCTGCTAATGAGAACAGGGAGTTCATGAGCCTATATAGTTATACAACAAATGGCATCTATTTCCACTCTTACCATAGGTATACCCAATATACCTGGTTTTCCCAGGGAACTTTTCTTGGTTTTGAAAATATCTGTTAAAAGGAGAGCAAGTGGCTCTTCTGAAACCAGAAGGAACTGATACATGGGCTGTTTTGATCTGGAAGTCAACATTGTTTCTTATGGGGGAAAATTGAACTCGGTAGATTTGTGAATTATTGCCCTTCAAGGTAATCCTCTGTGACTTTTCCCTCAAACAACCTTTTCTTTTTTTTGACACATTGGCTAATATTGTTCAGTCAAGGATCAAAATAATGGCACAACTAAAAAACCTTTCATCAGAAGCCATCCATAAAATTTCCTTTAAAATTGTCTCTGCAGACATTGCTCACCTGGCATTATGTGTTTGTTCTATTACTTGGTAATAGGACCGGCACCTGGCCTACTCCAGTCTACATGAAAACTGAACGCAGGCAATGCAGCAACTATATAGCTGAAGGGCCACAACTGTGACCAGCTTCACAGAGTTGATGCCAGAAATGTTGTGAGGAGAGATAACATGTATGTGTGTGTGTACATACATATATACATACATATGCATGTATGGCAGGTGTATGCATGTTTACACATATAACCAGCAATGTGTGACATCTATATACTGATAATTGATGATACATAATGTACAAATTATCTAAGTGTAATATGTAAGCTTACATATTAACTAATCTGTATCTTGGTTAAACAGGGCATGATTTAATTATATGACCAATATAGCTAATTTTGGAGCAAGCATAATCATCAAGCAAATATCTGGATAATGAGGTCCTAACCCCACTGAGACCCTGTTATTCTTGCCCTTTGCTGTAGAAATCTGGGCCTGTGAGCGAAGCCAGTGAGGTACTGCTCAGAGTTTGCCAGGCTGCACGCGAAAGGTCAAAATCTGGCAAATAAGGCCTCAGTAATTCCAGTTGGGAAGGCTTTGAGAGTGAGTCTGATTCTGGAGGGCCCGCGTTTCACACGCCAACAGCCAAAGATGCAGCAACACAGTGACAAGGCTGACGATGCTCCTTCTTGCCACTTCTCTACTGAAAAGCTCTGTGACATTGAGCAAGGTCCATAATCCCGACGCTACCATTTTCTAACTATTTCAATAAGGGTAGTAATCTCTGACCTGTGTGTTTCACTGAGTTCTGAGGCCTGAGAGATAAAATCACACTGGAAGCACTTTCTGGCATGCCGAATGTCTGTTTCCCTCCACCTACAGACTGTGGAATAAGAAAGGTTAAAAATACATCATGTGGTAGAGTGTATTGCAGTATATATTGACAAGTTAAATAGTGTCAAGAACGTCATATAAAGAATAATAAAATCTGAGGCATTGAAAAGTTATATTTGCTGACAGATTTACTTACCAGTGATAACAGATTAGTCACCAAAAGGGAGTCGTGCGTGAAAGAATATTGTCTCTGTCCAGGAAAATGGGTGCATTGCAGACGTGCAGATAAGGAGTGAGGTATTGTACCATCTGTTGCAAGTGGTAGAAAGAAAATTATCATGTCACAAACTGTAACTATCTTAGGTATAAAAGGAGGTTGGTTGTCCTTGGCCCAAATACCACAGGAGTACCCGAACCAAAGATTGAGTATCAGTGAGAAAAGGACATTTTTCTTTTATCTGTGCTACAGCTCCACACAGTTACTAATTGTGGCTTGGAAGTCAAATGATTTATTTAACATTACTTCTTTATTCTGTTCCAGATTGAGCTCTTTAATCACCACTGGGCACAGTGCTAAAACCATCAGGTCTGTTACTGGAGGGCTCAGCAGAGTTCCCCATGTGAAATATTTGTGGGAATAGTGTTCATCTTAAATATAGCCAGAAGCTAACCGCTGACTGGACCCCTCTCTTTCCTGAGAATTAAATAATTTTGGCAACAGTCTGTCTGTCTCGTGTCTGGGAGACATTCCATTTGTGATCAGATAAAACATTAATAGGTGTGCTAAGACCTTACAAATGACCATCTTCCAACTTTAACAGTGTAAGCAAGATCAGCTTGGAATTTTTCCAACATCGTAATAATCATTTCCCCTCAGAATACCTTGGACGTTTGGATGTAGATTTTAGATTTGCTTGTAGCACATTGTAATGCTTTAAAAGGAGCCAATAAGAAAGGGGAAATAGAAATACAATTCATGACTATTATCCTTATCAGAACATAAAATTACTTTCTGTGGAGGTCATGCTCATTATTTACAGCACATCCTTCGTACCACTTTCACATAGTGACAGTCAATGAAAAGAGCAGAGAGAGCGAACAGGAGGGCTCTTATTGCACCACTGGGAAGAATCATTTCATAGACGATGTAGTATCCCAGGGGAGGCCTAGCTGAGGAGGGGCCAGTGAAGACACCCAGTTGGCGGGTGGACGCTGACAAAGGCAGACTCTGGTGAATTAGCTTGAGAGGGAGCCCCACAGGTTAAGCCAAGTCCTCTACAGCACAGGGATATTGTTAAGGAAATCTGCTTGCCTGACTCCTAAGAGGCCACTCCAGGCCTCTGTCTCTTGGGTGAGCTGTGTGCTTGCTAGAGAGCATTTGATTCATCGTGATTCACCACAGGACTGGGCCAGCTTCAAACTCCTGATGGCGAATCACTGTTCTGGTCATGACGAAGCCACATGTATGTTCTCCACACGATGCCCTGAGGCGTTTTGAAAGTGAAAAGAGATGGAGATGAACGTGGAAGGAAAGAGGTGAAGCAGATTTTTTTCACATGATCCCCTCCAACTTGCAAGCCAGCAGGGTGACGAGAAGCCACAGGCTTCGAAAGCAGTGAGCATGGCCTGAGGGGTTAAATGTGGCATGACAGCTCTGTTATCCAGAGCAGGTGAGAGTTCCAGGCTTCTGTTCTCTGAGGTGCAGCGTGGCCTAGCACTGCATCTGAGTTTACTCTGACAAACAGCCGTACACATCTATATGGCAAGTCAGTTAGTACAAGAGGCACAATGGCCATGACATCTTCTGCCATAAAACAAGGACCTTTGGGGATGTGGTCAGGTGGATTCGTGGATAATCAGAGAAAGGAGACCAGCTCCTTCTGCCCCTTCCTAGAAAGCATCTGATGAAGAAACAAAACCTGCAACTGTAGATGAGATGCACCCTTAGCTGACAGTGTGGCTTCCCATATTCTGCTGAGAAATTACCAACATTCACAGATGACAGGGAAAAATCAAAACAGGAATTCTCAGAATCCTTCCGCTCCTTTCTGACCTCCTTGATGACCAATCACTTCATCCAAATATTGTTTCTAATGACACATCTTACAAGGGTGGCAACATCATGTGCTCTGTCTGCCTTCCCCTCCCTTAATGACCACAAAGGCTTTTGATAGCGGTAAGCAGTTTCTTTTTTTTTTTTGAAGTCTGAAACACTGACTGGATTTGAACCTAAGAGACGTCATGGAATTCTTTTGGTCAGCAAGAACAACCTCTAAAAGCCTTAAAATGTTTTAAAAATGCACAGGCTACCCAGAGCTTGGTTTGGGGCTGTGGTGTAGGGCCAGGCAGGCTTCCAGCCCAGTGTTTCGAGTTACTTGTTGCAGGATTCCCACTTGGCGAGATTTCTGTTCCACTCAATTCCCAAGGGCTCAGAAAGCAGGAGGGTGATTAAACAGATTCAACCTTGGAGCTAAGGAAGTGCATCCTTTCTCCCTCAGCTTTTGTCAGCCACGCGTTAATACCTGCCCTCTTGCACAGGCCTCTTCTTGTTGGGAACACACACTTCCTTGTGCCTGTTCCCTTGGGAGAGAGTCGCTGCGTTGACAGCGGATTGCCCACAGGATCTCTGGAGACGCCCTGGCCTTCTCCTCCTCTCTCCTGCTGCGGGTGGGGCAGAAGGGCTGGGCTTTGCTTTCCTGAATCCCCTCTATGCACGATCGTGGCTGGTCCTCTCTCTTCCCCTCTCCTCTCAGGTATGTCTTTTCCAGAATATTTGCAGTTACTTGTCTGGTGCTGTGGCAGACTGATTAATGGCTGTTACCCAAAGTTCAGCCTTCTAAGCCGGCCTGGTTAATGAATAGACAGCCTCCTTTATTGCCTTCATGCTTTCCCTCTGGCATAATAAATCTGGGGAAGAAGCTCAGGTTTCCTTCAGGTGCCAGAGCCATGGGTTTCACCACCGGAGCAGGGTGGTGGGTGCTGGTCTCTATACAACAGAGCTCATCTTCAGCAGGACTCTGAGCTGAATTGGTTCTGGGGTTAATTCGCTTGTTGGGTTTTCTGACGGCTTTATTTGTTGGTAGCTGGTGGTTTGCCCATTTTAAGGATCCCGGTTACCTCAGCAAGATCCATTTTGCCATATTCCTTCACTGTTAACCCACTTACGTAGGCCTCTCGGAGTTCATTCGTTGGTGGATGTTTTCCATGTAAGCAACTGTTAAAGGACTGAATCACCCATGCGGTAACCTGTGGTTGGATGTGGGCTGAGGTTATTCAGTGACTAATTTCCAAGGGGAGGAGAAATTGGCTTATCATGGGGAGGGCTACTTTTTATCCATGCCTGTGGAAGCTTCGCTCAGAAGATTGTGTAAAACAAAATGGTCTTTACTGGTGGTGAACACTCGAGCTGGGCATCATTTTAGGATCTGTGCCCTATGTGATTTCATCTCTGAAAAGAAAGCTGTCTAAAGTATCCAAGTCTGGAACTGGGGATTTCCAATGAAGCCAGGAAACAAAGGTAGCAGCATGATCGGGAGCTGAGCCAATGTGCTTTTTCACGGGGCTAGTTACACAGGTGATTGCATGAAGAAAAAGTAAGTGGCTTTAATTATTTAAGGATGAAAGCATCTTGGAAGAGTCCATTTCAGTTTTGTCTGGTTACTTCATTGTACAATCTGAGTGAGCGGTGTATTTACAAATTGCAGACTTGGGGGCTGGGTTTTAAATACAACAAGCTGCATATAATATTCTCTTTCCACAATGAATATATATTTTAAATGTTCCACGGAGAGATAAGATTTCATACGACAGTTTCCTGAAATGATTTGGGAGTGGGGGGAACATTTTTGTGCTAGATTTTATTTTCTAGGAACAATTTTAAGTCTTCTTTCCCTCCGATCTTTCATTCAAGACTCTTCCAAATGAGCACTCTTGTATTTAACTGGAGGTGTTTGGGGAAATGAAATACAGATATTGGCTGGAGCTTGTAATTCAAAATCCAGATAATTAATTTGAAGCTGCCCCAATTTTCTCTGGTCAGTTGGGAGTAGTGGAGCAACTTGTTGATCTGTGTGCTGCTTGGGAGCAGAGGCAGCAGCTTCTCAGCCACCATGAGAGACTCTGGAAGAAACTGTGCCATTAGCAAGAATTGGGAGGATCCTACAAGAGACAGCAGTGGTTTGGGCAGCAGTAGAAAGGGGATGAAACAATTCCCAACAGTAGATGAACCTGGGAGAATGGTCTCATTCACACTTGGTCTGTATGTCTGTGCAAACAGACAAACGTTTTCTTTGTTTGGGCCAAAGTACAGGAAAAGAAATATCTGTTATGTTCTAAGAAGGTATTTAAAAAAAAAACAAAACTTATTTCTCTTTCTCGCTGTAAAATGAAATTGTTTACAACTCACAGAGCATTACTATAGTGAGATATGGGGCAGTCAATGGTAGAATGTACCCAGATGCTTTTAGTTTACTGAGAGAAGTGAAATGACAGAGGTGGGAAAATAGGGGTTCAGATATATTAAGGTGAGTAGCACTAGTGTGTGTGTTTATATGTGTTGCTTATTTATATTACTTTTACAGTTTATTTTCTTCTAAAAAAAAAATCTAAGTTAGAGTATGAGTGTAGGAAAAACCACTGAGGAATGACATTTCTTCTACTCATTGGCCAAAAACAGTTAAAAAACTAAACAGACCAAAAGCTGTGTAAATGCCTGACTGTAGGAAGATTATCTCCATGGAAAGAACACTGATGTGGAAGACTCGATTACGGGTTATGAACTGTAGACTCTTAATCGTCATCTTTCTTCAGTTAATTTAGTAACAAATATCTCCCTAATATAAAATCCACTTTTTGCTAGAATAGTAATGGACTCCTTAGGAGATCATAACAAGAATTGAAAAAGATTCTCTCTTCTTCTTATCATTCCTTAGCTTCTATCTCATCTGAAGAGTTGTGTGTGGTTGATCCATGTCCTTCAGTGAGTGAATCCAAGTTAGCTGATGATAGGGGTTCTTTCTAGTTGTTGACTTAAAATATTTTCCCACTACAGTGGAAGATCATGTTACTCTCTTCTCAGAGAGCTATATGGATGAAGTTAGCTGAACTCTTAAAAACAGTCTTGGAACGTTAGTCAGAGATGCTTAATTAACATAAGAGTTCTACCAAAGACTTTAAACTTATAAGTCATCAATGTTAATGGAAACATTCAAGCTTAAATTCAGCTTTATCATGGTTAACTTAGTAGGACAGTAGTTCTTAGAAGGACTTTGTTGGATGATGGCAAGATTACTGTTAACTGTTATACTTCTTTCTGAATTCTACACATGACATCAAGGAAGTTGAATTTGATTTTTATTCTCATGAGATTTGTTTACATTTCCATTATAAAAGATTGTTATATAATCTATCTGCTATCCATTTCCTTTCTCATCAAAAGCATGTTTTAAAATACCATTTTATTACTTAAATTTACTCAAATTTTGTTGATTAAAATTAATTTTACATTTCTTTTTATTAATATTCTTTATCCTTCTAGGTAGTTCTATACTCCCTGGAAGCTTGATGTCTCCTTTTACTCTTTTGCCAGAAGAAGTGGGGGGGGGGGGAAGGAGAGAGGACCATATCATGTCAGGGAAACTCATTGGTGTGTGTTAATTGGGGTCAGGACTCCCCCCTCCCCCAATTCTGAAACCAGATAAAGAGGTAAAAGAGAACGGAAAATAGTGACTAATCCAGTTAGCATTAGTGTTCAACCTAACTAGATGCTAGTATTTTCAAAAAAATAATAACAATAATATTTTTTGTAGCCGGTTTGCTTTGAGACTATCTGACACGTTACACATAGCAACATGCCAGTGTGCTGTAAAAGTACTGATCTTTATGTTTACGTTATTTATGTTTACGTTATTTACCACATTGCATGGTCTGATGTTGTGAGGAATTCAGCCAAATAGCCACTGTTCACCAAGCCAGTCCCTCTTGTATTTTATGGCCTATGAAGTCTTGTTTTGCTTTGAGTCAGATCTTTTCATTGAGCCCTGCTTTATGGAAGACAGGGCAGGCGAGATTTAACCACACATCAGTTACCCTTCTTCCCATTGATTGAGGATGGTGTGGCCAGCTGCGAAACTCCTGTCACTGGCTCAATGAATGAGAATTCTGGAATGAGAACCAGGTGGTTGGGTATGTTATCACCTGGCTTTGGGGCTACCTCCTAGACTGAGTCACTGAGCTCCCGGTGGTGAGGGCATCCCCTGAATGAGCAAGGAGGACCCCGGGGCAAGAAATCACGGCTGGGGCAGGCAGTGGATCCTGACTTGGAGTCTTGGCCTACATTTGGATCCACACGAGTTAGGATCTTGTTCTAGGAGAGAAGCAAATTTAGGAAATCACAGGATTCTTCAGAAGAGAGTACAGGCTAGCCTATTGGGGTAGGAGTGTGTATGTGTGGGGGAGGGAATTGGGAGTGGTGGAGATAAAATTGTAATTTTGAGTGAGGAGACAGTCCCTTAAAGGCGTTAGGTATCTAATTCACTAGGATTCAGATAATGTACCCTCAGACGGCTCCTTTTATTGCCTTTTATTGTGTATCATGCTTGTCTCTTAAATTGGTCATTTTTTAAAAGATTTAATAATTTATGCATACAAGAACTGGGGTACAGGCCAGAGCTGCAGGAGGTGAGATGATTCACCAGAGGCAGACTGGGGAGCAGAACAGGTGGATCCACTGCAATACACTGCTGAGGGGTGCAGAGGACAGGACAGGAGAACTCTGCCGCACCATGTGGGTCACCTCCCTGGCGGGGATCAAACTCATGCTGCGGTAGCTATGGAGAGGGTCATAGTGCTGTACTTTAGCCTATTGTGCCACCAGGGAGGGCCCTACTCGGTCATTTCTATTATGAAATCCACCATATAATGTAAAACTGCTTGGTGAGGGGTTCTTTCAGAGTTAAGCCAGGGAAACCGCAGATGTCCTGCAGGTCCTGGCCCTGCGTTCTCATCAAAGAACAAGAACCAGGCACAAAAATGCAGCTTTTCAAGGGCAGAAACTTTGGGGCTTGCTTAGGGCTGTATCCTTGAAGAATGCCTGCTTCTTAGCAAGTGTTTGGTAGATGTCATTTACTAAATGAATGAATCTATAAGAGAAGGAATTAGGTACATTCATAGCACTAGGCTGCATTTTATCTTCATTATCTCCTGTTGCTTCTGCTTCCCCTTTTCTCTCCCCCCATCATCCACACTAGCAGGCTCTCACCTGCTCCCCTTGATTCTTGGCCACTTGAGTCCACTTTCCCTCTCTTGGTGTCCCTGCCACACCCACTCTTCAACCATTGTATGTTCTTCCTCATCTGTCACATCCCACGAGTCCAGATGAGAATGTGGCTCCTACAGTTGTCCAAATGGAACTTGAATGGCAGGGGAGAGCATGCCAGGAGGTGCCCGGCCTGCCTGTCCTTTCCCTCATAGCTATTTGGAGAATATCAATGAGCATTTTTCCATTTTGAACTTTGACCAAAACAAGAAAGTGTCAACTCTTTTCATCTAGAGTTAATTTATAGTTTTAATTCTGTCCTTTGCTAGATACAATATTGAAACCACACATCCATTCCCTCTTTTTCCTTTCAGCTTAATTATGTAGTCATTGTTTGTCCTAAAGCAGCCCTAATGGAAGACAGAGCCCTTGCTCTCCTGAGCCAATGGTGATGCCTGGGTAGTCGTACCTTTCGTCATGTGGCAGTCCCTGCAGGATTCTTTCTCTCCTGTGCCTGAATTCTCGTTCCTATGTTCTCCCAAGCCTACCTCGTTTTGCCTGCAGCTTAACTTTTTTGAGACTTATTTGTTTTGTAACTGGGGTATAGGCCAGAGATGCAGGGTCAGTGAGAGGATTCACTAGAGACAGAGTGGGGAGCAGAACAGGCAGATCGACGAAGTACACTGCTGAGGGGAGCAGCGGGCGGGTCAGGGGAGGTCTGCCACGCCATGTGGCAGGCGGGGATCGAACTCATGTGGAAGTGGCTCTAGCTTTTCAGTGCTGTGCTTTAACCCGCTGCGCCACCAGGGAAGGCCCCAGCTTCACCTGTATCTGCTGAATCATTACTTATTCTCACCTTCTTGTAGGTTCAAGTAAAGGACTGGTGAGTTAATGAAACTTTCCTCCAGATCTCTCCCTTGAATGTCCTTTCTCTTTATGGTCATGCCCCTAGAGTTTATCAGCTTGAAAAAAAAAGAAAATGAGAATGATGTTACTAATTACTTTCCAAGGATAATGCCAGAAAAATGTATCCAGGACAAGCTTTAAATACATTTAGCACTTCGGGTACAATAGGCCTACATTTATTAAATGTATCTAAAAAGCTGGGACCTCAAAATTAAACTATTGTGTGGTTTTTCCATCAAAACCCAAACGCTGAACTCTATATCAGGTGTATTTTCTTCCTGTTGTTGCTATGACAAATTACCACAAACTTCGTTGGCTTACAGTATCACATTTATTACCCTAGAGTTATAGAAATCAGCAGCCCCAAATGGGTCTCATTCGAGACAGAAATCAAAGTGTTGGCAGGTCCCTACTCTCTCAGCAGTTCTAGGGAAAAATCCATCCCCTTGCCTCTTCCAGCTTCCCAGGACTGCCTGATGCATGGCTCGTGGCCTCCTCCATCTTCAGAGGCAACAGCAGAGCATCTTCTAGTGTCTTCCTGTCATTCTGCTTCTGTCATTGCCTCTTCCCTGATTCACCCTCCGGCCTCCCTCTTCCACACACTAGGACTGGTGATTGCAAGGGGCTCACCTGGGAAATCCTGCGTCATCTCCCCACCCTTAAAATGGGACGTCGGCAAAGTTCATTTTGCCATGTAAACAAAGTCAGTTGATGGGTCCTGGGGTTAAGAAATGGACCTCCTACAAGGCAGGGGCTAGCTACCTCTTCTGAGAAGCCATACTGTCACAACGAGACTTCTCTAGAGACATGAGTGTCAGAGTAGATTTTCTAATTTCTAATTTTATTTTCAGATGCAGAGAGAAATTATTTATGCAAGAGGAGATGGCCCTGGTGCCTCCCGACCAGGATCCACAGCTCATCCACCCCATGCCATTCCGAATTCACCCCCGTCCACACCTGTGCCCCATTCCATGCCTCCCTCCCCATCCAGAATCCCTTATGGAGGTTCCCGCCCAATGGTTGTTCCCGGCAATGCCACCATCCCCAGAGACAGACTCTCCAGCCTGCCCGTCTCCAGATCCATCTCACCAAGTCCAAGCGCCATTTTAGAAAGAAGAGACGTAAAGCCAGACGAAGACATGGGTGGCAAGAACATCGCAATGTACCGAAATGAGAGTTTCTACGCGGATCCTTACCTGTACCATGAGGGACGGATGAGCATTGCCTCCTCCCACGGTGGGCACCCAATGGACATCCCCGACCACATCATCGCCTACCACCGCACAGCCATCCGGTCATCCAGTGCTTACTGCAACCCTTCTTTGCAAACGGAAATGCACATGGAGCAGTCCCTGTACAGACAGAAATCCAGGAAATACCCAGATAGCCACTTGCCAACGCTGGGCTCCAAAACACCCCCCACCTCTCCTCACCGAGTCAACGACCTGAGAATGGTGGAGATGCATGCTCACCATAATGCCCACGGACCCCCTCACTCCATGCAGCCAGACCGGGGCTCCCCCAGCCGCCAGACCTTCAAAAAGGAGCCAGGCACCTTGGTGTATATTGAAAAGCCACGGACTGCCCCAGGATTATCCGGCCTAGTGGACCTCGGCCCTCCTCTAGTTGAGAAACAAGTGTTCGCTTACAGCACTGCTACAATACCCAAAGACAGAGAGACCAGGTAAGCTGGCGGGGCGGTGCCAATGGTGAGAACCCCTGTGTTCTTGAGGGCTACCACAGCGAGACCACAACTCACTGAGCACCAGGCTGGCAGAGGGAGCAGAGCGGGTGCAGAGCCTCCCTGTCTGCAGAGGCCTTCTAAACTGAAGGGGGTCAGTGAGACGGGTCAGTAGCCCAGCAAGTGTGGCCAGTAGGCCCGGGCTCCAGAGCACAGGTCTGCCAGAGTGGTGGTGAGTGTAAATCTGCGTTCATTGGAAGGAAATTATGTTAGCCACGACCATTAAGACAAATCAAAAGTTCGTAATAATTGTTCTGCTACTGAGAACCAGGAATGAGCAGTTTAGATTTTAAATGTTTGAAATGGTAATCTGTGTTTTCCCTTGTGGCCTGTAATTTTGTTTTCTCATTTGGTTTTAGGAAATGGCAAAACTGTCACTGTCATGTATGGAGGTACAAAATGAATTTGCATAAAAATAGGATGGTTTAGATTTCATTCTCATTCAGGACTTAGAACTGTGATCAGCAAGATTTTTCTTGTAAATGAGGTGCTCTGGATAGTTAAGTTTCTTTTTAATTAGATGTATTTTTATCAATTATCAGCCCAAACCTTCCTACTACATCTTAAAGACCCTCCAAAGTTCAGATAGTAATAGAAGTGCTAATTCTGATAGTGGGATTCTCCCTCGCCTGAAGTCAACATATTCGTTGTAATCATAAAAATGTGCTCAAAGAAATTAAGTACAAAACAGATTATGCATTTTTCTGTGGTCATAGAATGAATTTAGAATGGGTGTGAAAAGCAAAATGTAGATACTCAATCATTCAGTGTCTGATGGGAACCACACATCCTGCTTGTCACCAACAGCAGTGCGATCACCATCTATGACACAACCATGTAAAAAGATCAAGATGGTGAGTGGAGTGAGAATTGTCTGGCTTACTTTTTTCACACACAAATAAATCAGAAGCCCAGTCTTTATGAGCAGAGTTTTATCATGAGCAGGCCAACCCTCCTTACCTGTTCATTCACCACAGGAAGATTCCAGGAGGATCCAAGAAAGCAAGTGAACATGGACGTGTGTGGATCTTGAGTGCAACACAAACTCAAACTCTCTCACAGACATTTAAAAATACAAAACTAAACAGCAGCTGTGGTAGCTTGACTATGTTGAACTAAGGAAAATTAAGGACTGTATTCATCCTCTCCTCTCTCAGGAAGCAAATTGCTAAGAGTCAGAGGAAGTGCTGCTCTTCATGGCCGCTGACAGTTGAGGGGTGTGGGGTGAACTCTGAGGCAGACCAGGGTGGAATCTGGAGGTCACCTACCAAGACAAGCTTTGAACATGTCTCACCCCTGCCTTCCACAGGGGTGACGTGTCCTTGCAATGGCTGGGGGGGCTCGTTGGGAACATGTGACATTGAAGGGGCAGGCCTTAGAGGCATGAGAGTTTAAGTCATAAAACCTCTTTATCTCTAGGATGTAAAAGTGAGGGCCAGAAGTCATCCTCGCCACCCCCTGCTGGCCCCCTGTGGGTAGAAGGGGATTGGGAACTTGATTCAGTTGTATATCGTTTTAAGCTCTGTGGGTTGCTAGTCACAGTTTAGTAAGTGATAGTGTCTAACTTCTTCCCTAGCACCTCACTCAGGGTCATGCAAACAGCTACAAGTAAATGAAGATTTTACACAAGATCTGGTTACGAGAGAGAACAAACTGGAGAACCCTCTGCTGATATGTGAAGTCTTCTCTAGTAATGTCCCCTGATCAACATTTTAAAAATTTTAGTCTTCAGTGGCATCAGTATTTTTTTTCAGGGTCTCTGCTTCCTTTTTAGAAAGGATTCACCAACCTCAAAGATTTCCATTTTGCTAAAGATCAGAAAGTTCACTGGATTTCTGTTTTGCATGTTTGAAAACCTTTTTAGAAAATCCAAATTTTCCTATTTGCAAAATAACAAATTGACTAAAAACATTAGTGCTCACTTAAAATATACTGCCATTATCATGACCACATCCTGACATATGATTACAATTATGATCATAATTTCACATTTTTGTTTCATTCCCCAAAATGTGAAATAGCAGAGGGAAAAATTTTACCTCACACATCTTATCTAGATGATTCTTCACCTATTAATCAACTAATCTTGGAAGGATGGAATTAAGAGTGTTTGTTAATACACAGGCAGGCAGGGAGAGTTCTTTTTTTCTGTAAACACACACACACACACACACACACACACCTACCTCTACATTTAGAGTTGCTATTCCTGAAAGAGCTGACCAACTCCATTCCCACTAATTCACTCCAGCCATATGACTAAAGTACACATTCAGTGATTCTCTAGTAAAAACTTGAGTCTGGAAATTTTGCTCTCCACATTCTCATTCCTCACCCCATTGCTACCTGGACAAGTAAGAAATGCCAGACTTTCACTTCTTCAGCACTGACTCTGAGTTTTTCTGTAGCACTTGATGACTAGACAGAAATGTCATAGGAAGGCAGAGAACACTGATGATGGCTATCATTTGTTGAGACACTGTTAGGTAGTTTCCATCCATCATGTGATACAGTCATCTCATCCACCCTGGTTGGCGTGTTCTATGATTATCACTATTTTACAGATGCAGAAATTGAGACTCAGAAGATAAGGAACTTGCTCAGGATACAAAGCCAGTAGCAGAAAATGCCCAGGTTCACTATAGACTCTATACATTTTACCTCCATGCAGTATTATTCTGCCTGGAGGGAAAGAGCCATAAGCCCCGCCTTTACCCAGCAGAAAAGTAAATTCTGAGCACTTCAATCAGAATTTGTCAAAAATTGTTTCAGGATGAGATGCTATACACCTGCCCCTAAAAGATATTTACAATCATAAACATGGTAGAATTTGCATAATTATGCTGCTAAATATGTGCTTACCATTTAAAATAGAACTGCCTAGCTAGTATATTAACGCAATTATGCAGGAATAGAGAAAGAAAGAAGAGAACATTCTTGGTAGATTTTCTTGTAAAAAGTGCATCTATTATAACAAAGAAAAGTGTTAAAAACAAAAGTACCAGACACAATTACTGAAGAACAAAATTAATAACCCATTCCCTCACCTATAGTGTAATGCTATTTTAGAAATGTTTGATCTGTGTTCATATTTTTAAAGGATCTTCAACTCCTATAAGTTGAACTTTATGAGTACAGGGCCCTATAAAGTGCCAAACCAATTTCTGCTTCAATTTTATAATATTAAGCAGCAAGTAAATCTGAGAGTGCTTTTTATAGGAAACTCAAGTGAAATTTTACATCTTAGATGTGAAACTACAAAAACACAGGAGGGAGGCTGAGAAATATGTAGGATGCTTTTGGGGGCACTGCTGGATTCAGATGCCATTCTGAATAGCAGTTCTATGAAATAGCCCAAATAACTGCAGGATGTTCAAAATCAGAGAGGAGAAAACCTTTCTTTCCTGTCTTTACTCAGAAAACCTCCAACAGTAGCTTTTTTGTTTGTTTGAGGAAATATGATTTTTATAACTGCATTATTGACTTGAAAATGAAGAACTAAAGCCAAGTCGATTCATCTTGGTTCTTGTATTTAGTTATATACCTTGATCTAATAAATTGGGCAGCTGTTTTTACAGATGCTTTCATAAAGCACCTTTGCTTTTTGGAACTGATGACAAATTGTCCTGATGATTTAAAAGAAGTAGCTGATATGGCTGAGGAGAGGTGATAGAAGTTTTTCCTTAAAAATAGCCATCAACTGAGGGTAAAGGAGCAAATTATTTCTCCTTTGACTCTCAAGACAGCAACTCTCATTTCTGAACATCTAGAAAGATGATTCCTTGATGAGGTGGCTAGGACTCCAAGAAGAGAGTGTGACACGTGACCGAGGGACATGGTGTGTGACAGATAACTTCATGCATGAGGCTGTCTCCCAAGGTTGTAAAATTACTTCATTAAACAGTGTCATTATTTCTATTCATGGCACATAAAACAGCCCTTAAGAACTGTAACATTCTAGGACACTTATGTTTTGCTATTTTCTGTTGATAGTTTAGATCATATAGTGCAAAGTATCATGATTGAAATTACACTCAAAATTCAAGGATGCGCCTTGCAAAGTAACTAACAGCTCTCCTCCCAAACATATAAAACATATTCTTCCTGATGTAATATTTTTCCAGACGTGGTAAATTTGAACTGAGATTGTATTTGTACACTATTCTGCACTTAGAGCAGCTAAATTTAACAACCCAGTCAAGTTCCTCTGGGGAGCTTCAGGCCTTGTGTGGACACCTGTCCATGGGAGAAGCCAGGTGAGGTCCTCCTAGGATTTCTGAGGCGTCACAGACTTCGAGGGGCAAGTCTGAGCAATTAAGAAAAAAGGGAAAGAAAAATCGTGTGTGTAGGAGGAAGTCTGCATGCAATGGGTAGTTTGTGTCTTAATCATTTTACATTGCTTTCTCAGTTTATGAGGATTAAATGTTCTTGTGTTAGGAGCTTTGAAGAATAGAACAGACCATTGGTTTAACAGTCGGTTGAGTGAAAGTCTACATTCAGATGCATGTTTTTGAAAAATGTTCACTGTGAAAGGCAGACCTTGGAAGGTTTTCAGACTCTGCTTCATCCTGCTAGAAATGAGGCTGAAAGATTGAACAAGAATAATTATCCTTTTCCTTTACCTTCATGCTTAGTCAAAAGTGAGTCACAGCACAAGTCTGCTAAGTTTACTTCTACTTGTGAACTTTCTAGAACAAGGTTTCTTCACTCCTGCACTGTTAGTATATGGAGTTGGAAATTGCTGGGGGTGGGGGTGCGGGGGCGGCTCTCATGCATTTTAGGATGCTCAGCAGTATTTCCTATCTCCACTCTACAGCATGGTACCAAACTACTCCCCAGGCCACCCTCACTCAAGACAATCAAGATATGCCCAGACATTACCGATGCCTCCCAGGGTGATAAATGCCCATGGTTGAGAGGTGCCACTGTCAAGGAAATTGGGGATTTTTCTACTTAATAATGTAAGGAAATCACGTGTGCTCAAAGAATCCCAATTGTGATATTCCTAAAACATGGATCTTGAAAATTACTACTTTATCTCTGCTCTTTATGTCTTAGTAAAGCAACATCATTATTATTAGAACTTTCTACTATTGCTCTCTGTTCAGCCAGTCTGTTGACCACCATGTGTTGAGGAAAAAGTATGTTTAGAGTTAAGAGTGTAAATTGAGACTGCCTGGGTTCAAATCCCAGTTCTAAAACTTGCTAGCAGGTGGGACTTCTGACAAATGATTGGTTCCTGGCCCTCAGTTTACTATCTGCAAAACAGGAACAATAGGAACCTTGATCTCATAGAGAGCAACTCATTACAGCCAAGTGCCTCAGCCATGCTTGCCACAATAGAATCCTAGAGTTTCTGCTTTGAGCATAGTACTCCACTAAATGCTACTCGACAGAGAGATGCATACACAGAAAGGTTAGGACCACACACTGTGCCTAAAGAAGCAGGGAAGTTTGTTGTTGTTTTTGTTTTTGTTTTGTGAGGTGCTATTGGCTTATACATTTCGGGTGTATAACATTGTAATTCAACATCTATCTGTGCTTTAATAATTAATGATCAAAGTAGAATACCTAACTTTCTCCATTAGCATATAATTGACCCCTTGAATGTCTTTCCCTTTTTAGCCCTCTTTTAATCTCTTCTGTAGATCTAAAACTTTGTTTTTTAGTTTGCTTGGTTTGCTTTATCTTCCACACATGAGTGAAATCATATGACATTTGCATTTCTCCATTTGACCTTTTTCACTTAGCATTATACCCTCAAAGTCCATCCACGTTGTTGCAAATGGCAAGCTTCATTCTTTCCTGTGGCTAAATACGATTCAATTATGTATAAGCCACATCTTCATTGTCAGTTTACCTGTTAACTGGACACTTAGGTTGTTTCCCTGCCTTGGCAATTGTAAATTTTGATGCAGTAGCATGCATATATCTTTTCAAATTAATGTTTTTATTTTCTTCAAATAACCAAAGGTGGAATAGCTGTGTCATATGGCAGTTTTATTCTTAACCTTTTAAGATTCTCCATACTGTTCTCCACAGTGGCTGCACCAATTTCCACTCCTTTCAGTAGTGTACAAGAGTTCCCTTTTCCAGAGACAGACTTTTAAATTTAATACTAGAAAGATCACAGAGCAAATGAGTGTGGTGCAAGAGCGAGTAAAACTAAGTGTGGACAGAGAATAAAACTAACTGGACATAAAGATCTATGTTCAAATGCTTAGAATATCAAAGACTTAAATTATTTCAGGAGGGGGGAGTCATGCTATACCTCTTCTTTGGTCCAGGAATGAAATGACAGTACAGAATTGGAGTATCTTTTTAAAATTGCACCTGAACTTGATAACGCATAATAAAGACACCTAATCAGGTATAGTAGAAATTATTAGGGTTTTAGTTTCAATGCCTAATAATGCCTGGCTGAGTCAAACCTTGTCTCACTAGTTTTAATGATTGATCAATAAATCTTTGTCGAGTTCCTCTTGCATGCTTAGCTGGAAACTGGACACATTGTAGGATACAAAGAAGCTTAGATGTGGTCCTCAGAACAAGAGTATTAACTGAAAAGACAGACACAAACCATTGAAAGCATAACATAAACATAAAAGCTACACTGTGGTTACCTGTAGGAAGCTTTGAGTTCTGAACACCTACTAAACAGCTCTTTGGCAGTAAAAGCCACAATAGGTTTTCATTCCTGTGTGATGCTTAGGGGTGCTCTCCTTGTCACCCTGAGAGCCACAGCATATCCAAATGAAGCAGAGAAAAGGAAGGAGACATTCCAAGTTATAAGGGGGGAAGTGGAGTTTCAGGCAGGGTGCAGGGAGAGGAGGTCCATTTTTAGCAGCTCCAAGTCCAGCTGCAAAGTCAGGACACGTTTTTGCTTGAAAACAATGAGGAACAATGATAGAACTAATAATACATCGTAGGTTAAAGAGGCTTCCATGGACCAGCTGGAAACCCAACCACCACTTATTCCAAGTTCTAAACAATGAAAGCACAAGTAAACTTTTCAATTACAAGCCTGTCATAATTTGGGGACTGCTTGTACATGACTCATTCCAAAGAAGTGATACAGACAGTAATTGCTATGAATGCAGAAAAGGGAACACTTACCCAGACTCCACTGGCCAAAGAACTTTCTTGAGAATATCCAAAGGAACTTGAATTTATGGTTTGTACCTAATGGAATGAGAGGATACAATGTTGGAAGAGAGACTGTTCTTTACCCAGAATTTGTTATATTTCTATCATTACCATCCCTATAAAATTAACTTCTGGGCATGCTGCTTTGCCAGTCTCTGAAACCAAGTAAGTACCAACATGCCTAATTATTATCCCATGCAAAGGAACATAGCTTCTTGGTGAAGTCATATTTGGTCGTCATTCCTTAGAATGCTGACTCAGACAGTAGCTTTCTGATAAAAGTGAAATTTCACGAAGTAGCAAAATTATGAAGAGAGTCCTACCCTTACACAAGAAATATTCTACCCAAAATAGTGGAATAACTGTCACAAAGCCTGGGTTACTTTATTCAAACCAATTTCTCAAATGGAGCAACCATCGTCTGTCACTAATTAGGTGAAATGAAAATACACCCTCTATGTCCTTTGAATATTTACAAGGTGCTGTCAATCAGAAGCTTTAGTTCTGAAAACAGAAAATAACAGCCAAAGTAACTAAACACTGAGTTTCGGACACTTCCCTTTCCTTGCCTCTTCTTTCTTCATAGAGAAGAGGAATCTGCAGCTCCAGATTTGACCTCCAGGAAAGGTGACAGGATCAGGCCAGGACAGAATTAGCATGACTCAGCACCTGGATAATTCTGGCTCTGCTGATGTTCAGTCCACACTTCAGTCTCTCTTGTTAGTTGTCCTCCTAAATTTCTGAGTTTTCATGAGTGAAAGGATTCAAAAATATAAACAAGTCTATACATGTATTTGAACATTTCAATTTAATTGCAACTCTTAAGGAGTCTTCATTGCCCACTACACTTTCTTTCTTTCTTTCTTTACTATTTATTTATTTATGCTTTCAGAACTGGGATACAGGCCAGAGGAGTGGTGGGTGAGAAGATTCACCAGAAATAGAGTGGGGAGCAGAACAGGCAGGCCGACAAAGTACACTGCTGAGGGGAGCAGTGGGCGGGTCAGGAGAGGTCTGCTGCTCCATGTGGGTCAGCTCCCTGGTGGGGGGATTGAACTTGTGCTGCAGTAGCTTTGAAGAGCTTCCTAATGCGGTGCTTAACCCATTGCGCCACCAGGGAGAGCCCTGCCCACTACACTTTCACAGGACCAACTGGTGCTATCAGTAAATTCCTCCTATCCCTCCCTGTCCATCTTCAGAGCTGAAAAATCTGAGACCACTGCGCTAATTCCTGGCTTTGCAAGAAAAGCAGACAATTAAAAAACTTCCTGGAGGCCCAGTGACTGGAGCTACTGGTGAAATGTTTTCACCGCCATGAATCATTTTTTATCTTTGTAATAAAGATATTGCATCCCTGACACCCATGAGCACAGCACCTTAGATCCTTAAGACAAAGAATACAAAGAGAAGAACGTGAGAGCGATCGAGTATTGGCAACATCTTCCTCCTTTTTATGAGTCGTGATCTTACTTTTTTGAGTCCACCCTAAGATTTACAGATCAAAAGCACATTCCCCTGCCTCAGCTCCAAGCATTCTTTTCCAAAACCTCAGAAACCCTCTCTTGTGGGAAGGTAAATTGTGACCCGTGTTCAGGTAGCCCAGAACAGTTACCAATGGCTGTTCGTACTGGTTTGTACCAGCGCCAAAATGAAAGAGAGAGATATCACTTTCAGAGCATGAATATTCATATTAAAAATTACCTTCAGGAGGGCAAGGAAAATGCAAAGTAGGTGATTTCATAAATCAGGGTGTGGTTTTGCCTTGTGGATTGAAGGCTCCTGTCACCAGGAAGTGAATTCGGTCACCCCACAGTGAATTCGTCACCCCTCGGTGAGTCACTGTGGGGGGTAAGAGGCACAGAGTCGAGCTGGGAGCATCAAGGCCAGGGGTCTGCCTGGCGTGTCTGTCCTCAGGAGAACGCCAGTCTCAGTGGCGTTGCTGGCATGCGGGAACACCAGCTGTGGCCTGCCAGGGTTCTGTGTCCTTTCGGTGGACTGAAAGGTTCTCTGCAAATAAGAGTCTTAGTGACATGGGTCACAAAGCCCTGGCAGAGGGCCACCACAGTGGCTGCCCCTTGAGATCTGAGTATGCGCCTTCCTGCCTCACTTGAGATCATATTCTGGTCCCAGCCAGAAGCTGGTTATAAAGTAGATTAAAGGCTCCTGGAGCAATCCCAAGGGCCTCTGCCATGCAGGGCAGAAGTCTGCTGGCAAGTCGGAAACCCATGACCGAGCACGTTGGTGCACAGGCCTGGGTGGGGCTGGGCCTTGCCCGACCTGCCTGGCCTGCCCCCACCCCGGCCTTTGTCTCCCGCTCTGCCAAGATCACTGAGCCGGAAGGAAAGGAAACTGTGGGGCCGAGACAAGGTGCCTCCAACTAAAAAAATCCCGGGCTTGTAAAATTGTACACACGGCAGAATTTCAGAGGCGGCCTTCGGTGTTAGAGAATGGACACCTATTTAACAGGGGTTCACAGGAGTGGGGGCCGTAGGAGAACTGTTTCTCACTCACACAGATCAGCTCTTCGGAGCCCCTTTATGGCCTGCACACCCGTCATGTCATCAGCACTGTTGGGAAAGTCCTTTTCATTTTCCTGCTCCTCGCCCCCTCCTTCACCATCCAGGCAGGAGTCTTTTGCTTCCTGCCTCCTTCGGGGCTGTGCTCTGCTCTCTGACTGACTGGGGAGGGAAGAAATGAGTAGAAGCAGCACCTTTGTGTCCAAGGATTCCTTAACTACAGCCACGGATGTCCACCTCACGCTGCCCCTGCTCACTCGACCTGCTGTCCCCACTCTGATCCTGCCCAGCTTCCATCTGTTTGCAGCAGAGAAGCCAGAGCCTTCACCTTGCTCCTCCACTCATCCTCCATGGCGGCCCCCACTGGGCTCAAAGCCAGAGTCAGTCAAAGGACCCCAAGTAGGGAGAAGCTGCTGCTCTGCTGGGCTGGGTCTGTGCTGTCTACCCCTGTGTCCTTCTGCAGTGATCTGTGGCGCCCCCTTCACTATCCTGGTTTGGAAGATGATCCCCAGGGTTCCTGACAAGGCAGCTCTGCTGCCTTCCTGTCATCATCTCCTGTATCCTTTTCCCCACACTCTGCTCTAGGAGCCCGGCCCCTCGCCCCCCGCCCAGCTGCTCTCAGCCCGGCCAAGCATGTGTCTGCCTTTGTTGAGAGCGTCTGTTCCTTCCACAACTGGGGTGTTCCTGGCCCGGACTGAATGCTTGGTGTGTTCCCTCTCACACTCCTCTTAGGTCTTTATGCAAAAGTTACTTTTCAGTGAGGCTGTCTCTGGACACCTTATCAAAATTTGAAATCCCTCCCCTGTTCCCCACCTGGCTTTGCTTTTTGCCTTTATATTCACTAGTGTGTAAGATTAAGTTTTTGTCCTCTTGTTGTCAGAAGAAGAACCCTCCCGTGGCCAGGGTTTTTGCTGTTTTGTTCACTTCCGCATCCCCAGGACCTAGAACACGGCCTAATACACAGCAGGTGTCAGCTAACATTGTTGGATGAGTGCATGAAAGAAGGGCCCCGCCCATGTAAGAACAAATCTAGGTTCATCCTTGTTGCGGTATTTTTGTTTCCATTAAATTATATTTAGTTTAATGTTTCTTCCCTGGCCATAGAGCTTTCTTTAGAACACCCTCCTCCACTCTTTCTCCTTCCTCCTCCTCCTTCCTCCTGCTAAATTCTACCTTTTTTTTTTTTTTTTTTTTTACTTTATCCACATGGCTCCTCTTAAAAGGAGCCGGTCTTCCCAAGCTGACTGCTCTGTTAGCATCATCCAGGAACACTTGACCACTGAGAGCCCACACACCTCACAGCGTCAAGCCACCTGTGCCCACTCAGGCTGGGCCTTCCTAAGCCTGGGTCAAAAAGAAAGATGGGCCACACTGACCCTCCATGCCTATCACAGTGCTTATGCTCAGAGGTGACTGATGAACTGAAATTGGGATCAAATGTCACCCAAGGCCTTCAGGGTAAACATCATTCAGTCCTGATGTGTGAAGAATTGTTGATGAGGAATAGTTTATTTTCTCCAAGCCTTTGTAAATGGGGCTTCATTTCTTCTTATTTTTTTGCGGGTGTCATCAATGTATACACCTTTGTGGGTTGTAAATAAAATAGAGAACATTCTAGATGAACATCTTTGCTTTGATCATTGTTTTTTCCTGATGTGGGGAAAACTTGGTTTCCTGATAAGAAGATACCCTAGTTTTCCTCCCTGAAACATCACTAAATGAAGTGATGTGAGAAGGATTAGAAGGGACATGATGGGGCCATTTGTTCCCATCCTCTCAGAAAGCAGAGCCCGTACAGTGTAGCCAAGGAGGAGGCAAAAAGCAGAAGGATCTCCCATTAGGGCTGCGGAGGGAGTGCGTGTGGAGAGAGAGAGGAGGTCCAGGTCCACTGGGAGGAGGAGCAGGAACATGAAAGGGAATTTCCAGGCAGTCTTGATGGCTGGGTGTGCAGGAAATAAAAGAGATTGGCATGAGAAAGAAAAGCAAACACAACCAAAGATGACTATAAGTAAAGAGGATTATAGAGTGTCAGACTGTGTCAGTAAATCCATACAAAGTGAGAATTTAATGTTAGTGTGGGTCTATGAAGAAGAGTTTCAGGCTCTATAATGCCAACCTTGAAAGGGTTATTGGTGCAGATGCTGAAGTTGTAAAAGAAGCAGAACCAGGGTGTGACAGATATGAGACAGCTTCCATGCTGAAGTCATCCAAGGATGTGAGTTCTGGACTCTGGTCAAGAACTTACAGATGAGTAATTTAGAATTCAGAAGCAAGGGAGATGTTAAGACGTGGACAAGTGATGGACTGATGTGACGTAGGAAACGTAGAACATACATGGCCTTTCTTCTCCTTGAGCAGAGAATCGGAGAGAAATAACAATCTTCAAGATCAGGGTTAAAAAGATATTTTTTCATGGCTCTTGTGCCTCACCTAAGCACTGAGAGTGCAAGAAAAAGTACAAGATGCGGTCGGACTCCTAAATAACTCGCCACGTGGGGGTGGGCTGTGTTAATGTACAGGAATTATTTAGAGGTGTGGCTCGTTTTAAACCATTGCAGTCACCACCATCTCCATCTACATCTCCTCGGAAACTCTAGCTGTTTCAAAGGAAAGTAAAATTTATTGGAAAATTTTAATCATATAATTCACCAACCGTTTAACTTTGGTTAGAAATAGAAAGCTCAATGCTCAGAGTATATCGGAAGCCTTACCATAAATTCAGATAATTTGAATTCCAGTGTTCTGGTGAACCCATCTGAAAACAGCATATTTAATTACTTTGGATTTTTTTCCTCCTCATACTAGAGAATCAGGACATGAGCAAACAGGGGCATAGCCGAGCTTTAAGCCTGTTCACTTTTCAGTTCTGGAAAATACCTTCAGCACTGCCAAAACTGAAGGATTTAACTCACTTAGATTTCACCCAGAAAACTTACTTTGTGAAAGAGAAGCACTGCTTGAGAATGACGATGGTTTGCCCCTTACATTCCCAGCAGCTAGCAAGGTGCTGCACTCATATTCAGCGCTCAGAAATGTTTGTTGATGACTCCTTGACCTCTTTTCATTTGCTGCCAGGAAGAGGAGATGGCAGGGAAGAAACAGGAAAAAAAACCTCACAAAATGGAGACGTAGTCATGTGGGTAAGCTAGCCACAGTAATAAGTACCCCCATGCCTCTGACTTTCACTGCTGAGGAAGGCGAGTGTTCTGGCGGAGGGCTGATCACATAAGCTCAGTTGGCTGGTTTCTGCCCACTCTCCTAGCTCTTCTTGTGGATATTTATAAAACCCTTGAGAATTGCCAGTGTCATCTGGGTGAGAGTATTGACTTCTTTTGAGTAGTCATTGATTGATTTAGGTATACAATGATCAGGATTTGGATATACAATGATCAGGACTTAATTCAGGTTGAAGGAGGCCTCAGCCAGAACAGACAAGTTCCTAGTCAAAAAATAATGAATTGAGAAGCTGGACAAAAGTGGAGTTACTGTCTAAAACCATACCCTAGCCCCGAAAATTAGATTTATTTTCCTCCCCTGTACTCTGTACACAGCAGACCACAAGTAGCCTGGGTGTACTTCATCCTCACAGAATGGGGCTTGCAGGAAGCCAGTTGTAGCAACAAGGGCCTAAATACTGGGATCAGCACTTCCCGGGTTGGAGCTAATATCAATAATATTTTTATTAATATTATGCTTGGGTTCAAAAAGATTCATTTAGCCAGGCTAACTTAGGGTACTAAATAACTAGTTACCCACACATACTAATCACAGAAATGTGGTTTATGAAATGATATAAAATAGTTTATGAAATCACTTCTAAACCATCCTTTCAACAGTAATTAGAACAGTCCCATAATACCTTCAACCAAGTGGTATTGGCAAGAATTAGCTGAAACATCTTTAGTATTCTGATGATTATCATTTGAAATCGCCTCTGCAATAAAATGACAGGGTTGTATTTAATTTCTTTTCTTCCACTGCATTTCTCCTTTTCCCCTTTCACATTAAAACATACTTCATAACATTTCATCATGGGGAAAGCTGCCTAAGTTTCCAGTTGCCGTAATTTAGTTAAACCATAAAATTGTTTCCAGATTACCAACCATGAAATGGAAAGACAATCTTATTTATGAATTTATAAATCAGATAATCTCCCTCAAATGAATCCTGAAACCAGAAACACTTTGATGATTAAATAGGGGGGGAAAGTTTTCTCATTACCATGTGTCAAAAGAATTGTGTTTTCGTGAAGTGGCTTTGGTTGGGCTGGTGCTGGTGGTGGTAGTCAGTGCGCAACACGAGCTCCCTGCAGGCCCTGCTGCTTCTTGAGCAGCTTGAGAATCTTTGACCGTCAAGCTCAAGTGTCCTGAATGCTCAAGGCTGCTAGACCACGTCTCCTTCCAGATGGCCTCACTGAGACACTGAGCACAGGGCTTTTGCTCTAGAGCATCCAAACCCATCTCAGAAGGTTCTGCCACTCTGTCAACATCACCCCCAGGGACTCAGGAGAGTGGGCTGCTGTTTTGAGGTTGTCTTCTGCATCCTAAAATCTTCTGCATCACCACTGCCTGGGTGATGCCTGTCAAGAAGCCAAGTGCCCACTGAGCCCAGGAAAATGCCACAGGGAGGTGACCTGCAGAAGCCTGTGGGGAATCTGTCTCCCCTGCAGAGCAGCCATGTTGATGCACGACATGGGATCAGTGTCCTGAATCAGGGAAGACCTTCTTATTTATGAATTATTAAATCAGATAATCACCCTCAAACGAATCCTGGAGTCAGAAACACCGTTGTATCCATTGTTAATGCTGCTGCTCTCCTTTGTTGGACAGAGTAATGGAAGTGGTTGATCTGGGAGGGGTTAGAAAGAGCCCTGATTACACCTTCATCGGGACGGTGGCTATCACCAACGCTGGAATCCTGTCTGCCATTTCTTTCCCATCAGATGCTCTGTGTTCTTAATAGCTGCGGATGTGCCTACTTTTGACATTTCTTAATATTACTGTCTTCTGCGTGTGCTTATGTTGACCCCACAGCTTTCTATCCCACTCTGCACGGCCACAAAACCCATTTAGCTGCTTCCTAACCAAAGCTGTCTAGTACAACGCAGAAGTGCTTACCACTGGGCTGGTCTCAGAAACCATTAATGCCACCACAGGGCAGAGAGGCCCAAGAGCATATGACAGTGCAAACAGAATCCTCTCCAAGGGAGACGCTCTTCCATTTCCCAGAAAGCCTCTGCTGGCCAGTCCAGTGTCTGTTCAGCGAGCTCGCTGGGTTAATGCTCAGTTCTGATCATTGACTTGTGAGCTCTGCAGGGATTTGCAGGTGCTTCACATTCCCTGAGCCAGGCTGGGCTGAACTTTGGTGGCCTGTGAGGTGGTACTTTTATAATCCTCAGCTGATCATTCACCTAGAAAAATCAGTCCTTTCAGGCAGTAGAGCTTTAACAAACAATTCTCTTGTTTTACAGAGAAAGGATGCAAGCCATGGAGAAACAGATTGCCAGTTTAACTGGCCTTGTTCAGTCTGCGCTTTTTAAAGGGCCCATTACAAGTAATAGCAAAGATGCATCTAGGTAAAAAAGAAGAAAGCCAACCAACTAAAACTAATTCAGTCTGTTTCTCGTTAATCATTTACTTCTTTCATGCATTCAAATCTGTTTTCTTGCACTCATTTCAAGGCTGACAATATGTACATCCCTATAAATCATGGTGTGTGTGTGTGTGTGTGTGTGTGTGTGTGTGTGTGTGTTTTCCTTTTGGTAATTCTCGGTCGAAGGTAACATTTGGCCCAAGAAGGGTTAAAGGGCTTTCCAGTGCATGTGGCTTCCTGGACCACTGCCAGTGCCTGCAGGCGCCATCCACACGTCATGCATCGTCACGTTCGCGTCATCCGAAAGTCATGAGTGCCTTCAGCCATATCCCACCTGCAGTGTCAGAGGCACACCTGGGAAGCCTTTTCCATTGTGACCTAAAGAGCGCTGATGCTGAAATACCCTCATTGCTTAATCCCATCACTAGCTGCTGCTAATTGCTTAGAATAATGAACACAAAGGGCAAAAAAAGAGGGCATTTTGAGGCAACTATATAGCTGATTCTCTTTTTCTTTTATTCAGCGAGAAAATGATGAAAACCACAGCCAATAAGAACCACACAGACAGTGCCGGTAAGTATTTTCGAAGCTCCAGGAGGCCTGCAGGCTGCATTTGATTAGCCCTGACTTATTTCAGAAGTACTGAGCCTTTCCCTTGCTTCCTGTGGGGTGTGATTTCAGTGACGTGCCAGATAATTCCCTCTACTGCTGAACCGTGTCTAGTTAATGCCAGTGCCCCAGACTAGCCATTCATTCAGGGGGCCTAAGCATTGTTCCCGCTCTTCAGTCTTCATTCATTCACTCACTTATTTCCACTTATTTGCCAATAAATATATTTGTACCCGATGCTGTGCAAAAATAGTGGGCGTCATTCAGACCAGGCCTCCTTCCTGGAACTTCTAATCCTAAAAGGAAAATTGAAGACCCTCCCTGGTGGTACAAAAGGTTAGGGCACAGCACTGCAAGCTAGCTGCAGCCTGCCTCAATGCTTGTTCGATCCCCAACCCCGGAGGTGATGAGCGTAGCGCAGCAGACCTCTCCTGTCTCGCCCGCTGCTCCCCTCAGCAGTATACTTTGTCGATCTGTTCTGTTCCCCGCTCTGTCTCTGTCTCTAGTGAAGCCTCTCACCACCCCTGCACCTCTGACCTGTACCCAGTTCTGTATGCATGAATAAATAAATTTTTTTAAAAAAAATATGAAAGGACAATTGAGGAAGGGGAATGAGTTATTTCAGTGTTGGTTATAAAGCAAAAGTGCCGGATAAATGTTTAAACCAGCAGATCTGTAACCTGAGAAGTGACACAAGTTAAGGCCAAAAGGATGACTTAGGAACAGGGAGGGAAGAGCCTTCAGGATGAGAGAAACGCTAGGAAATGCCCCAGTAAGGAACTTTGGTGCTATTCTAAGTGCCCAGTGAAATGGCTGTGAGGTCCTCCGCCAGAAGGGAACTCGGGCCAGCTGCCGTGTGGAATGGGTGGGAATGGCTGAGCCCAGAGGGAGTCAGCAGTGGGGGAAGTGTACGTGGGCAGGTCTGCTTTTCAAATGCCAGCACCCGCTTCCTAAAGCCTCAGTCATATGCCCAGGAAAGATTGCTAATATCTAGATATATTTAATGTACATCTCACCCTGCATGTACATTTGGGTAAGCAGATGAGAGCTACCTCTCTTGGGTTAGAAATAGAAATTGTTACCAGAGACATATGCTAGGTTTCTGAATTACACAGGAAACATGTAGCACGTTGGGCGAAACCCCTCATTTAGAGAAGCCACAGAGTGTTGTATAGTAGAGAGGATAGAATTTGGAGCTTGAGTTGAGATCTCTGTTGGTCATGGGGACACACTAGCTAAGTTCAACTATAAAGACAGATTAACCCTTCCAGCACTCCAGTTCCCACTGGATTTATTGGTTCACTCAGAAATCAATCAGTGACCATGGTATGGCCAGAGAATTATTTCATGAAAATTGCTAAATATATCTTGAGCTCAATTGCCAGTTTGTTTTGGAGCTATTTCATTGTTTATTTTTTTATTTACTAAGAAGTAAAGGGATGAGTGGGGAACAGAACTTACTGAATTCAAAGAAACAGTGGAATGATGATTACAAGAAGCTGGAGGTAGGAAAAACAGGACTAAATAATTGGTCAGAAAGCACAAATTTCCAGTTAGAAGATTAATTAAGTCCTGGAGATAATGTACAGCATGATGATTTTAATTAATAACCCTGTATTATACACTTGAAAGTTGCCAAGAGAGTAGAGCTCAGGTGATCTCATCACACACACACACACACACACACACACACACACACTCACAAAAGAAAACCCAACAAAATAATGAAGAGCCGGGAGAGACTTGACTAGCTAAGACTGTGGTGGTCATAGTTCATTGTATTCATTCATAGTATACAAATGAGTAAGTACACTGTCTGCGTCATACCATGTGGTCTGTCCGTTATAGTGCAGTCAAGTTGCAGTAGATAAAGGAGCCTACTTAGAACTTTTGATTCCTGAGGATTCCGTTCTAAAAATGACTAGTATCCACTATTAGTCATTATTCCCCCATTCCAGGTGAGACGGAACACTCATCCACAGGTGTGACCATCCGTCATTTTATTGCATTTATTTATTGTGCTTTCTGACCAATCATTTGGTCCTGTTTCTCCTACCTCCACCCTCTTATAATCATCATTCCACTCTGTTTCTTTGAATTCAGTAAATTCTGTTCCCTACTCACCCCTTAACTTTTTAGTAGATCAAAAAATAATGAGTAAATAGCTCCAAAGCAAAACTGCAATTGAGCTCAGGATATGGTCTAATCAACATGCATGTTATTTATATGTTCTCCCACTTCATTCACTTTCGATGACATTGTAATGACGGTCATGCTGATGGTGATGATAACAATGAACTTCACCATGATGGTGAACCCCTGGTGCTTCGTCTGTGCCAGGCATTCTTCTGAGAGCTTTCCATACATGAACTCAGGAATCCCTGATGTGTCTTCAAGGGATAGGTACAACCATTATTCCCTCATTACAGAACACTCACCCCAGATGTGATCATCGGTCATTTTATTGCATCTTCTGTGTTAATGTGCCTCATCCCCTTTAACACGAGAAGGATGTCTGGTATGAGGAGAAGCAGGTCCAGGACAGAGTATTCCAGGATTTAAAAGATCAATCATGAAGGAAATTAGGAAAGAGATTAAGTAAAATGGAGCAGCAAAAAGAGGAGAAGATGAAGGAGAGGCAGGTTTCAAAGAGGCTGAAAAAAAAAGAAGTGACAGGCAAGGGCCTGTGTCACATGGAGGTGGAGCCATGTCATTGATGGGGGTGTCAGCTGACCCTGTTCACCTCCTAAAAAGCCTTTTCAGCGAGTGATGGAATTAGAAACCATAGTTAATGGTTTAAGAGGTTTTAAGAGGTTACAAAGGAATACATTATTTTTTAAGATTTTATTTATTTATGCATCCAGAGCTGGGGTATAGGCCAGAGGTGCAGGGGCTGTGAGAGGATTCCCCAGAGATAGATTGGGGGACAGAACAGGCCGACTGACAAAGTACACTGTTGAGGGGAGCAGCAGGCAGGTCAGGAGAGGTCTACCACGCCATGTGGGTCACCTCCTGGCCGGGGATCGAATTCATGCTGAAGTGGCTTTAGCTTCTCAGTGCTGTGCTTTAACCCGCTGCGCCACCAGGGAGGTCCAAAGACATCATATGAATAGAGTGTTTGTAAAGACATTCAGTCGTGAAAGATAGTTTTCAAATTAGTCATGGGCATTGAACCCTAATAGATGGTATGTAGACTTGTATCACCATGAAAAGAGTTTTGACGAGGTACACTGGTACCCTCATATTGTGAGAAAGGAGGAGGGTGTGGCTGCCTTTGGTTGAGAAATGAGAATACATTCTTAGTACCAAGATAGAGGCAGCTAACTCTCACACTGTCATTTTTATTACTCGTGGAAATGATGCTGGATGCTGCATGTGTATCCAGCCACACGCTCATGCTTGTGAATGTGGAGCAATGATGAAACAACTGGATCGATTCTAAAAGGAAAACCCCATTTATTGTGATGTCACACAGGCTGCTTGATCTTAACTCTGAGATGCTGCGGTTACTACATCTGCCTTCCTGAGTATCTCGCCATTAAAAAGTAGTCTTTTTGAATAATGACAGAGATGATTAGTCTTGGTTATTGTTGAGGGTGACTTTAATCTGGGATGGTCAGAGCAATGACTGAGGATGCTGGAAGCTGGCCAGCTAGACTCATAAAAGTAGCATGAAGTTCCCTGTCTAGTCTGTTGGTTTCTTCGTAAATTCGTAAAATGTGTTTCACCTTCTCCCCTAAGTGCTCTAAATGGGCCGTGCGAAGGGTGGGAGTCCTGCTCTAGCTGGGCAGCCACTCAAGAGCAAGGAACTTGGTACCATCAGCTCTGCATTGATTCTGCTGAGGCCTGGCATGTGAAAGACAGCTGTGAAGCACTTGGCATGCTACCAGTAGCCCAACGTGGCCACTCCTCTGAGGCCTTCAAAGGCTGTGTGCTGGGGAAGGAAAGGTCCCCATGATTGCTGAGCCATGATGAAGAGATCTCTGCGCTGTAGCACATAGGCCAGCACAGGGCGTCTTAGAAACCTGCAGTGTCTACTCTGGAGACTGTTCAGAATTGCATTGTCCTAAGGCAGAAATGCATGTCCTTCTGATTCCTCTACCTTGCTGCTCCTGTATGTGTTACTTTGAGTCCTTTTGGAATCATTTTTTAAGTAAATGTGTTCTACTCAGGCCCTTCCCAGATGAACTTAATGAAAGACTCAAGTATTTAAGTTGGACTCAAGGAGCAAACATTTCTGGCAGCTGGAAAACTGCTTAGGGAAAGTTTTTGCTGCCTTTATTGATTCCTCTCTTTAAGAGTTTTGCATCATTCCTGTTTTTCTCACTAAAATGTGTGCTTCTTTTCATCTGGAAATCTGAAAGAATTCAGGAGATTACCAGTTCTCATTAGTTTCTCCTTGTTACACCATTGCGTCTCTCCCCAGAATCAAGTGCATGTTCTTGTGTTACATCAGCCTGCAAGAAATATCATGGAAGCACCGCCATCAGGGTGTAGGATTTTAAAATATCTTCTCCATTATAAAATTAAGATATTCTCAGGCCCTTCCAGGTGACGCAGTGGGCTAGAGCTCAGTACTGCAAGCTAGCCAACACCACTTAAGTGTGAGTTCGATCCCCGGTCCCAGAGGTGACCCACATGGTGCCACAGACCTCTCCTGACCCGCCTGCTGCTCCCTTCAGCAGTGTACTTCATCCATCTGCCTGTTCTGCTCCTCACCCTGTCTCTGGTGAATCCTGTCACCACCCCTGCACCTCTGGCCTGTACTCCAGTTCTGTATGCACAAATAAATCTTTTAAAAACATAAAAATAAAATTAAGATATTCTCTGTGAAGGTATAAAAAATACAAAAATAGCACCATAAATATAAAACTCATGGAATACCACCACTGGGGGGGACTGCTCGCTCTGTGTGATATGCACATCTCCCCAGTTTCTCCTTTGTGCAAACCTGTGTGTTTAAAGAAGATACTCAGGTAGAATTGGGGGCATACGCTGCTGTGACGTCCCTTCCTATGGCAGGTAACTGCTAGAACTTTGTCTGAAGACGTCATATTAATTACTGTACTATACTATACTATACCATACCATACCATATAATACCATATATACCATATATACCATACCATACCATACTATATATACCATACTATACCATACTATACTATA
>NW_004567131.1:25011880-25057080 GCF_000260355.1 Condylura cristata
TACTATACCATACTATACTATACCATACCATATTATATCATACCATATATACCATACTATACCATACCATACCATATAATACCATATATACCATACTATACCATTACCGTACTATATATACTATACTATACCTTACCATATTATATCATACCATACTATACCATACCATACCATATAATACCATATATACCATACTATACCATTACCGTACTATATATACTATACTATACCTTACCATATTATATCATACCATATATACCATACCATACTATATGTACCATACTATACCATACTATACTATACTATAACACTGCAGACTGCATACTATAGCATTGCAGGAATGTTCCACTCTTTAATTAAACCTAACTCCTTACCCTGGCCATTTAGAGAACCCACATAATTCAAAAACTTGTATCCTAAGGAAGGCAGTGAGCAGTTTTAGAGTTACTAATTCACATGGGACTTACAGCTTACACTCCGTCGTCTGGCGTTCTTAGACTCTGTTACTCTGTTCTCATAGGGATGCCCCACATTTCTGGCGGGAAGACTCTCAGCGCCCTGGAGCCCCTGGGACCCCCCAGCCAGTCCCTGTCTGTGGGCACCCCCGCTGTCCACGCCAGCTTGCTCCACATGCGGCACAGTGTGGCCGAACTCAGGCTCCAGCTCCAGCAGATGCGACAGCTCCAGGTAAAACCGTGCTCCGTACAGCGGTCAGCGCCTCCCCTCCTCCTCCGCCTCCTCCCACACGCCGAGCCCATGGTCATGCCTAGCCCATGGTCATGCCTAGCCCATGGTCATGCCTAGCCCATGGTCATGCCTAGCCCATGGCACTTCCACCAGCCGTTTTCTAGGTGCCGACTCTGCCGGAGCGCAGGACCCAGTAGATGTGGCTTCCTCGCTCATATTCATCCGCCAGGCCTCGGCAGCCTTCCAGGGCAGCTCGGTGGATCTACAGACTCTTGTTTGAGTTGTGAATGCTTTCACACATGAGCACCCACTAAACATGTTTTTTTTTGGGGGGGGGGTGGAGCTGAAAGAGGAGTCCTGTAGAGCATTCTAGCAGCCCGTTAACACTTCCTGTGGATACGGTCTTTCAGCTTCCTGCTCCTCCCCTGGAAGTGGCACAAAGGTGTGACAGTCAGCTGTGTTTGTTCTTTTTTAACAAGGAAATGTGTGATGTATTTAGAAATATGAGTTAGACTAGGAGAAGAATCCATAAGGAAAAGAAGTCGTCATGGATGATGCATTGAGAAAAACACTTGTGTCTTATATGGCTCGTGTATATTCCATGTTATTTCCAAGTTATTCCAAATAATTAGAAATAATGTTGCATATTATTTTCCTTCCTCTTCTCTATTGTGAAGGAATGTATGAAGTATATGGGAAGGAAAGGTGACTTTTCATGTCAGAAATCTTGGCAAAGAAGTCCCATAAATCTGAGCAAGCAGAATCATATATCTCCTGGTTCTGGGCAATAAGGAAATAGACTATTTCTTTATAAAATCATGTGGCTGCTTCATGCATTGTCTTCGGTAGTAGGTTGGACTTTGAAAATGGAATGTTGGCGTAGACTGAACCAGTAGGCATATCCTGCCTGCTTCCAGAGCATCCCACCCACCAGTGAGCAACGCTTAGGTGTGGCATCCTCAGCAGCCAGTGGGTGTAGCCTCCTGAGCAGGTGCGCTCCTACAGGGACAGGGCTCCAGTTACAGTGTGTAGAGGGGTGAGGAAGTCAAATGCCCGCATTTTCCAGAGAGAACCTAACAGGTGAGGTGGAGGAGGCCAGGTGGAGAGTTGTTTACTCTAAAGGACAGTCAGCACTCAGTTCCAGATAGCTCTTCACCTGGTAGCAATAGAGTGCAGTGTTTCTAGATGCTTGAGCATTTCAAGAGATTCTGCAAATACTAGTTTTATAGGAAATATCTGTGTTTTTAAATATTGGTAAGTAAAAACCAAATATTTGGTGCTTTGCATGCTCCTGCCTTGTAGCGCCACCTACTGGCCACTTGAAATGTGCGCTCTTCGTTGGATGCTTCCAAGAATAAAATTCTGAGGTCTGTCGTTTGTGGCAGCCCTCCTGCTTTCAGAAGTGTGCATTTGTTAGTTTGGGGTACAGGTGTGGCACTGCGGTAGCATAAAAGTCATGCCTCATGCTTCCCCTGAAATGTGACAAATTTGAGCTCCCCACATTAATGTTTGTGGTGGTAACTCAGCTGGGACTGGCTGGCATTACTCTCCTGCTGTCTGGGAAACGTCTCCTACAGCTTACCGCCACTCCTTCAACCTTTGAATTGTGGTGATTCAGGGTAGAACTGTAGTTTCTCAAATAAAAAGTCCTTCCGTCAAGGTCTGGGATTGCTGTTTTAACCACGAAATTTCCTTTATTGCCCACAATTGCTCAGACCCACAAATTTACAGCTATTCTTGCAGTGCTCTTGAGTTCAGAAGTCAGGGTCATTCACTGGGGCTTTGGTGGAAGGTGAGTGAAGGAGGGGCACTTAAGAAGGTGTGAAATTATAATCCAAAATTATATAATTGCATTAACAAAGGGCAAATGAATAAAGTGGGGGGTGGGGAGAAATATGCTCAATTCTGAAGATCTGCTACAGGGAGAGATAAGCTCTTTGTTTTCTCACCTGGCTGCTGCTATTTCTGCCTCTCTGATATAGCCTATGTCCCAGACAGCTCTTCGCCAGGCCCCTCTCTTTTCTGTCAGAGTCTATTTAAGACAAAGTGCTGTTTAGAATAATTAAGTGATACCTGTATATGTACTATACACCAGAATGGAAGTGCAACCCCCAAAGTGATTACCAGCCAAATAATGGAGCTATCATTATGAGAGATATGAAACTCTGTAGAATAGTCTCAAAGAACAAAATTGAATTAGAAATTCAAATGTTCTTTGAACTGTGCTATAAAGTAGTGAAACTGAGTGAATTTTTTTTGTGTTTGGCAGCCAGCTCCAGTAATTAGATAATTAAATCACTGGAAACCCCTAGACTGTAAAGCATATCCTATTTGAGCATTTCATTTTCAGAATTGATTGATGATTCTCAGGAATGGAAATTTGATGCAGACACAGTGGGGTGGGTAGATTTAAATTGGGCAAAAAGAGCAAAAGAAGATGATCAAGAAAATGATTCAGTTCTGTTCATGTGATTCCCTGCTCTCCCACTTCACATGAATTATCAGTCCAGGAGAAGGACTGATAATTCTGCCCTCTAGAACCACCGAAGACCTTTAACAAAATCATTGGCACTTGAGAACCACTGCTAGAGTCTCATTTCTTTGATGTGGTCCAGAGGCCAGACACAGGTGATTCTGGAATGTTGGGGGAAGCTGATCTCAGGCAATATGAATGCTCCATCTATTGAGATGCCTCTTTAAAAATGCTGAGATCTCAGTCATCAATCACAAAGTGTAAAGGAGAAACAAGCAACAGGTTTGGTACTAAAACTATGATGCCTTGTAAGTGAGAGACATACTAAGTGACCTTAATGCCCCAGCCTCAGGGCACTCCCCGGTAGTGCAGCGGGTTAAAGCACTGCACTAAGAAGCTAAAGCCGCTTCCACATGAGTTCGATCCCCATCTGCCCCAGAGGTGACCCACATGGTGTGGCAGACCTCTCCTGACCCGCCCGCTGCTCCCCTCAACAGTGTACTTCCTCAGTCGACCTGTTCTGCTCCCCACTCTGTCTCTGGTGAATCCTCTCACCGCCCCTGCATCTCTGGCCTGTACCCCAGCTCTGTATGCATAAATAAATATTTAAATTTTTTTAAAAGCCCCAGCTTCAGACAATTCAGCTCCTTCCCAGGCACCACTTAGATGCCTTCTCTACTTAGACAGATACAAGGGCAATAGGAATTTGTACCTGGGTGACAGCTGTGTCTACAATTGGCTGGTAACACTGGAAAAGGGAGCAGGTGAAGGTGTTGTACTAGAATTTTTCCTTCAAAAAATAATTACCTTTTTACCTTTTGTAATTCACAAAACACCTCCTTTTTCTAAAAATAAGATATACTTTTTTTTTCAAGTGCCAGTGTTTGAATTTCAAATAAAATAATCCCATATCCACAGAAGTGACTATTTTTTCCCCTTCCCTAGGGGAAGAGAAAAGTTTCTGAAAGTAATGGTATAACTTCTGTGGTCCAATGAAACTTGACCTAAAAAAAAAAAAAAAAAAGGATAACAAGCCACTTCTACAATTCATGCAACTTTTGTCTTTGTTCCTATTGAATATTTCCTTGTTCTGCCTCCTATAAATAAAAACTTGGGTTATTCTGAACTTAATTTTCTTTCTTTTTTAAGATTTATTTATTTGTGCATACAGAACTGGGGTACAGGCCAGAGGTGCAGGGACGGTGAGAGGCTTCACCAGAGACAGAGTGGGGAGCAGAACAGGCAGATCTATGAAGTACACTGCTGAGGGGAGCAGCGGGCGGGTCAGGAGAGGTCTGCCGGGCCATGTGGCCACCTCCGGGGCAGGCGGGAATCGAACTCATGCTGAAGCAGCTTTAGATTCTCAGTGCTGTGCTTTAACCTACTGTGCCACCAGGGAGGGCCTAATTTTCCATTTTTAATATTACCGAGAATTTATTGTGTCTTCCTAACAGAGGGAGGAAGGAAAACATCAACATTAAAAACAGAAACAGCAAAACACAGAGCCCTTGTGTTTGAAATGATATAATGCAATACAGTTATTTTAAGTTATAGAAGATGTGCCTTCTAGAAATATGCCAGTCTTCAGACGTCCAAGATAATTGTCATGGGAGTGTGTCCTTGAAAAAAACACATTGGAGCTTGAACCATGCTGAGCAGACAGACCTTTTTCTCCCACCAACTAGAAATATTAAATGGAACCATTATGGGGGCTGACAGATGACATACAGTGCACCAAGCCCAAGTTTGACCTTCTCACAGATGCTGTCTAAATGGAGCAACGTCTGCCAGGTGACATGCAGTTGAATCAGGCATCCTTCACCTGTTTCCTACAACCTGTGGACATACCTCATAGTCCAGAGCCATTCTGGAGTCTGGCTGTTGTCACAAAATTTCCTGGTATTTCCATAAATGTGTGGTACAGCCACTGTTCACTGTCACCAATAGACAGCAAGATCTTTAGTTACACCAGGCGCTGCTGACAAGATATATGTTTTAAAGTCTTACCTAGGAAGTCAAAATTGAGGATGTGAACTACCTGTCCATTCTGAGATGGCTAAAATTAGATGTAGGCAGTTTTCTAGTGTTTTGATGAAAATGATATGAATAGTATGGTCCAATTAAATTTTTTATGATCAAAAGCATTATTTCTGTCAAAGTATTTTAATAAAAATATCAAGGCATGGCATTTTCAATAAATTTATACTTAATGATGAGGAAATCATTGCAGTTGTATTTGCCATCCCACTTTTGACCATCTAGAAAACTGAGAAACCAATGTATGAAACAGCTATTCCCACACATTGGACTGCAGACAATGTACAGCACAGGATTATGTGCTTTAGAGGAGTGGAAAGAAAACAGCTGAAGCTACAGTTGACTTTGCTCCCTGCCTGGGGGCATTTTCAGATCATGTTGCAGAAAACAGACCATTGGCAGCCTCACTAAGTTGAGGAGATAAGATCAAAGTGTAAGGAAATAAAGCAGCTACAACTTGTGGGATGAAATACCAAATAAGAAGAGAGAACTATTGTATAGGGTAAAAGACCAGGCAAAAAGTAAAAGGCTAAAAGCTAAAACCTTGTCAGAGCTCACACAGGGTTGGGAGATAGATGTCCATATTTGGACAAGCAAAAGAAAGAAACTTTATTGGTCACCTGGGGAATTCAATAGAGATTAGTAAAGAGCCATGCTCTAGACTAGCTCTAGAGTAAATGCCACTGTAAGAAACTTTAAAACAAGCCTCAAAGGAACACAAGCTATCCACAGAAGGTGACCCACAGCAGACCTCTCCTCTTTTTCCCACTGCTCCCCTCAGCAGTGTATTTCAGTAGATCCACTGGTTTTTCTCCCCACTTTGTCTCTGGTGAATCTCCTATCTCCCACATCTCTAGCCTACACCCCAGTTCTTGTATGCATAAATAAATAAAAATAAATCTTTTTAAAAGACGAAAAGGATGAAAATGAATTGAAACTTAGTGATTAAGAGGAAAAGAGAAAAATATTAGGAGAAACAAAATAAACTTAATGACTTGAACTGCTGATGTCTCATTTATTTGAAGCATTAGGGGACAGATATTGGCCCACATTCTTCCTTCAGCAGTGGGTGCTAGGATGATGAGACAAGGCGGCCAGTTGCTGGAGGTGGGAGTAGAGAGCAGTGGCCAGAGAACCCAGGCGCTTGTGTGTCCTTCATGATTAACTCAGTTGGTGCCCATGTGCCAGCCAGTGTACAGTGGGAAATTCTCCCTTTAATCCCTCCAGCCCCTATTTCTGGGTGGAAGGATCAGACAGCGTGGAGTTCTGAGTGGTTAATTTGAATGCCACTCAACCGTGTTACTGTTTGAATACCTTGAATATTATGTGCAGTTGTGCTCCTTGGCTGTGTCCCTGGTCTTCAGAAACAATGCATTGAACTTGATTCACTGGTGAAGTATGTGTTGGCTACCTATTCTGGGCTAGAAATTGCTTGATTGAGAACCAAACAAACTTGCCTCTGCCTGGCTAGAGGGGCAGTTTGCAGTGGTTATCAAATGACTAAGCCTAACTCAAAAGACTTACTTCTCATTTTGATTCTGTGCTACAATTACCTAGTGACTCATAACCAGTCGCTTTCTTGGGATTTCGCTTTTCCAGTCTCTCAGATTTCAAAGTGTAAAATATTCCGGCTATAATTTCCACCTTGGTCACCATAGTTACTGCTGTCCACTGAATACTGTTGGCTTTATTGGAGCTTGTCTGTGAGAGTTGGACAAAAAGTTACTGCTGTCCATTGAATACTGTTGGCTTTATTGGAGCTTGTCTGTGAGATTTGGACAAAAAGTGCAGAGGGCTGAGGGTGCGCCTGTCACTCACAGCATAGTGACATTATGGGATCCTCAGTTGTCTGTTATTATCAACATTACAGCTTTAATTCAATTTGTGCATTCACCCTGTATTCATCCTATACTCTGTCCTGAAGGCAGAAATTAACCATGTGGCAGGAACAGCAGGTGCAAAGTCCCTGTGGCAGGAAGAAGCTCAGCCAGTGGGAACAGACAGTGAGTTCATGTCCGGAGCAGACACTGACTGCAGTGCAGGGAGCTGGCAAGTTAGTAAGGGCTCCCACCGCCTTGTGCCACCTTGTGTTCAGAATCGTAGCTGCAGAGAGAATAGAGGGGTGGCAGGGGAGAGGAGTCAAGCGCTATTCATTGTCTCCATAGGTGACACCTTTCAGCAACATACTGACCACAAAAAGGCATTAGCAATAAAAGCAGCAAGAGAGCATGACCATGAGTCACAGAAGAATTAACCCTGATTTAAAAAAAAAAAAAGTGGCTCATTTTTCTTTGGTTCCCTCCCAGACAGTACTGCAGGCCCCACGCCCAGATCATACTCCCTGATAATGTGTTCTAGGAGCTAGCTTGTTCCAGGCTCTATGTAAGCGCTGGGTCACCTTGCTGAATTTCCATTATTAGCCTGTGGGATGTGATATGCTGCTTTGGACAGACCCGGGAGACCAATTGTTGGCTCACTATCTTGTGGGGAAAACTGGAAATGGAACCTAGGCAGTTCTCTCTCTGTGTAGACAGTTAACCGCAGCACGTGCTGTTGTTTGAACTTGATGGTAAGTCTGAGGCTCCAATCGAATTGTTGTATCTTTATTCAGAACAATGGGAGACATGAAGAGGTGTCCAGCTGGTGGTGACAAGGTCAGATGTTGTTTCTCCTCAACAGATAACAGGATGTTAGCGTTCTGCTGAGGTTGTAGAGCAGGCAATAGTAAGATTGCTGTGAAATTTCAGGGAACACTTAGGTATAAAATAGTTACTGTCTTTGAAGCTACTTGAATGAATTAACTTAAATGTGCTGGCAGAAAATTGTCCTTCCCCAGGGACACACTCATCACCTTGGAAACAGGACTCAAGTGTCTGACTAGATTATGGTGAAGACTAGTTACAAAATCACATCCTCTACTCTCTGGGGTGAGAAACAAGAGTGCTCTGGAGTTCTATGGAAATTTTAAGGAAACTGGTCTTATCTATGCAAGTAACCTACATAGTATCCTGGAAAATTTCTAAGTTGCCAAGAGTCTTGGGCTTATCTGGAATCATTATCTTTGCCACCAGCAACAAGCAGTACTGTAGTTTAATGGTCTGTGATTACATGATATTTGTATAAACAAGAGGAACATGGTCTCTCTAACTGATACACTGAAATAGTCCACAGCCAGATGAACCTTTGTTGAGGACCTACTCCATGCCAAGTATATTTCATTTATTCCTCAGAATACCCCTGCCAAGAAGAGTGAATCCTCTCGTTCAAAGATAACTGTTAGTGGGGACTAACAGAGTCCTACCAGTGAGTCCCAGGCCCCACTGTTACCTGGGAGAGGGCAGAGGTTATGACCCAAAGTTTGTTTGGCTCCAAAACTATGCTCTTAGCTGCCCCCACAAAGTTCCACCAATGAGAGTGATGTCCATTGTCCCTGAAACACTGAACAGAATGAAGAAAGGATACTAATTTTTTTTTTGAGCTAGACAGAAAGCCTGAGTGTCAGTTGACTGCAGTGACTGTGATGTTGGCTGAAGAAGGAATATTATATACAATCTTGCCTCCCTTCCTTTTCTTGTTGAAAGAAAGAAAGATTCAGCTGTGGGGCTATTTATCCAAACCCGCTGCCAAAGGCCGCCAGGCATTCAGGCGCCCTGATGTCAGCCAGGCCGAGCCGATTGAGGTTGATTTCTTTTGTTCCACAGCTGCAGAACCAGGAGCTGCTGAGGGCAATGATGAAGAAGGCTGAGCTGGAAATCAGTAGCAAAGTGATTGAAACGATGAAGAGACTGGAGGATCCGGTGCAGCGACAGCGTGTTCTGGTGGAGCAAGAGAGACAGAAGTACCTGCACGAAGAGGAGAGGATCGTCAAGAAGCTGTGGTGAGTGTAGGCGACTTGCTGCAGGCCCACAGTTTAACTGGAAGGAAACCGCCCTTGCCAGTGGGGTGTTCTCCCTAAATGCTGCCCTCTCCTGCCCTCCTCCTTGGCTCCTCCTGTGCACAGGTGGGAGTTCTGCAGGTGGACACTGAGAGCTGTCTGTCCAGGCCCAAAAGTTCAGCAGTCTCCAGGAGACTAAGCCAATCTGTGTAAAAGCCAGAGCACCCTACACTTTTGGAGGTTCATCATCACATAAAGGAGCAATGGGAAAACCCAGTGATCAGTGGGCAGCCAGGACTTCATCTCATGTTCAAACTAATAGCCAAAATAACAGCAGTAAAATATTTTTCCTATTACTCAACCGTGATTAAATAGCGAAAGAATTAAATGTAAAGTATCGCTGATGCCGGAATGAAAGCCACGTTGGTGGACGCCACGGTCACATGTGCGGTTCTTAGTGGAAGCGGCCTCTCAGTCCTGCTGTTGAAACAGCTGGATTTTATCACTCCCTCGTGACTAGGGCGGGAGCATCTCTCATATTAACATGTTTGGTTACACAACCAAGATGTATCGTGGAAGGGTTTCTGCCATTCGTATCAAGCAGAGTAATTTTTGTGGGTTTTTCTGGTGTTGGTAATTCTCCTTCCTCTTGGAAAGCTTAAATCCCCCAATTACAGTTTTGGGGGAGCGACTTTCAGGTTTTTTGAATGACCAGATTTCAGAAGTCTGTGTGATGGAAAATATTGGGTTCTGTTTCAATTTGACATTTGAGCTGTAGTTTACATCACCTCAAATGGCCACCCACCGCGTCTGATTAACATCAGACTGCCCCTTCAGTAGCAGTCTTAGGGGGAAGAAGCAATTTGAGTTAATATTTTCCTTAAAAAATCAAATTTGACCACTATTCATGGGCATCTCAAAATATTTCTAATTTTTAGTGCACACATTTATAGTTAATTAATATTTTTGTCAGTCCAATTTTCTAAAGAAGTTTCTTCTGGACGACCTCTTTAAAATATGTCCTTTTAATAATTTTCTAAATGTTCCAATTAAATTATGCAGAACTAAATGTTCTTTAAAAATTACTTTTATTGATTAGCTGAAATATTTTTTGCTTCTGGCCTAGAAAAGGCATGTTAATCTCTGTGCTAGACCATCTCTGATGGGCTTTGTAGGAGGGGCCATGTGAATAAGATACACACAGGGCTCCCCCAGGAACCTCAGTCTGGCAAAGGAGAACAGACGAGTGCACATAACACAGAGCAGGTGATGTATAGAGGAGAGATTGCGTCTGGCCCCCGAGATCAGCAGTAAGCTGAAGTTAGTGACTCTTCCTCTAAACACAGTGCCGTGAGGGGGCCCATTCTCACAAGTGTTATGTTCATTTGAACTGAGATGTCTTGGAGGACAAGAAGGATTTCATCAGTGGAAGTTAGAGGGCACTGGGGTGGGTTGGGGTCTCCCAGGAAACTGAGCCCGGTAAACCCACAAGTGTCAGAATCTGAAAGCTATATCCTTGGAGAGTTGGTGGTGTCCAGGAGGTGGAGCTAGTTTTGTCTCAGCCTGGGTTGCACCATTCCTGTCTGCATGGTGCCTGCCCTGTTCTCATACTACACGTAAACCCTGCCTGCCAGCTTGTGCTTATTGAGATTAGAAGATCCTAGAGCAGAATCTGGATTTCTGCCTGTTCATGATAATCCCTAGGTCCCAACCCCAGATCAAGAATTTCTCTGGAAATTTAGAATTTGGGAATGTGTATTTTGCCAAATTGCAAAGGAGATTCCAAAGCATCTACACATTTGAATTACTGGCCAGTCTGATGAGGCCACTAAATTTTTTTGGTCAAGGAAGTTGCAAAGTCAGAGCTACACTTACACAGTCCTGGAGGGGATCAGATGTAAGTGGATTGAGTTCAGGGAAATGACTTCGGAAGTGACGATAACAGTTTAGACAATGTCAATAAGGTCTGAATCCAGCAAGATGCACAGAAATAGAAAAGGAAATCAAAAAAAATAAACTAATTGGATGGTTCAATGGCTGCAGAAGAGGGTTATAATAGCAGGCAGCTGGAAATTTCATTTGCAGAACATTAGAAAAATGACTACCTCTCTCCTTCCCCACACTCCCTTCCCCTCCCTTTCGCCTCCTCTGCCCCAGATTCTCACACTCACAAACCCACGTCTACCTGGGATATTCCCTTGAGAATCATGTAGGGTTAAGTTGCTGGTGAGCCATTCAAATGGTAGAGGTGAAATTTGGGTCTAGAACTATGGGGAGAAATTGGATCAAGGTAACGTCTTGGGTTTCTAATAATGGTCAGATGAAATTTATTTCAACAAATCCATGCTTCTATACAGCCAAAGTAGAATGAATTGCAACTCCAAAAAATAGAGTGGATGTACCTATAAACAGTAGCATCTGGGGATATCTAACATTCATTTGAACAGAGCTCACATTCAAAGGCCATATTTATTACTATAATAAGAAATTTTAATTTCAGCATTTACTTTAGCTCCGTGGTCTGATTTGCATTTTAAATGAGCCAATTATCTGTGTATGTTTGCTTTATCTATAAGATATGGTAGACAGGAGGAGAATGACTTTGTTGCATAATGTCACATAGCGACGCATTTGTGTCTGTTTGGTGATTGGCAGGGAAAGCTGTGACTTGAGGAGTCTCCTATGCAAAGGTTATGAAATCCAAGTGGTGTACTGGGTAGAAGAGATTAAGTTATAGGCAGACTGGGTGGTGACAACTCCCTGGCAGTCTTGTGGGTTGTTGATGGAGCCACGAGTCTTCTCTCTTCCCATCAAGCTTGAAAAGACCAGACACTGTGCCCGTTCTACACATTGCAATAATATGGTGATGAATGCAAAAACTTTCCGCACAAAGGTTCCATATTCCGAGCTTGCCTGGGTGATGGTTGCCTTCTCGCACCTGGGGATTGGAGCTCTGTGTTTTCCTGTGAGTGTGTTTACAAAACACTGGGCTCCTTTCCATGTTTGCAAATGTGGACAGTTGCAAACAAAGTGAATGCAGCTTTCCCTTTTCCTCAAATTGCATCATCTCATGTGAAAGAGAGATAAACAAATTGGTCCTTTTTCTGTGGGAGAATTGAAAGCATCACCAAAGAAAACACCTCTCCACTTCTTGGAGGCAGATAAAAGCAGATTTGCCTTGTTGAACGTGACCTCCTGCCTGAATCCCATGGCTCACCTCTGGGGCAGGGGCTCCCTGGCCATCCTTGATCAGACACTGTCTGCCTTCGCTTCTGCTCCTCTGTCTGAATAGTTGTTTCCTGCCACCAAGGGATTTTTTTTATTTCTCAAAGATTTTTTTTTCCAAGTCAAGAGTTTTCTGCTGTCAGATTTACAGGTACTAAAGAGACACAGAAAGGTAGGTTAGGATGACGTTATTAATTGATAAGAGACAGGATGTCACTGTTTGTTTGTTTGTTTGTTTGTTTGTTTGTTTGTTTGTTTGTTTGTTTGTTTGTTGAAGCAGAAAGCCTGAGTTTCGCTCTCTTAGAACTGAGCATGCCCTGAGGTGTACACCCACACACTCCCCAGAATCAGGGCTGGAGTCATCACTTTTCTATTGTAGCTTGCAGAAGAAAGTCTATCCTTATTGATGGGACAGTTACTCTCCCCAAGTGACATTTAACAATCGTAGAGACGTTCTTGTTTGTCAAAAGTTGGGGGAAGGGCGGAGGGCCAGCATCTAGTAAACATCCCCAGCCCGTAGGGTGCTGCTAAGCATCCTCCAGCACCATGGACAAACCACCATGAGGAGTTATCTGTCCAAAGTGACCAGGGCCGAGGCTGAGGACTCTGACAAGCCAAAGGTGGGCTGCTGATTTTGCTGTACCACAGCGTGGACTGTGCTCTCTATTCTCTGTGTTCTCTTTGTTCCTTTCCCTCTCTCCTTTCCTCTCTTCTCCCCCTCCCTCCTCCCCATCACCTGCGCACTGTTGCTCCCTTACTCCCTGAAACAAGGAGCCCGTCCTTTGTCGGAAGCCGCTAACTGGGGCCTGCACGCGATCGGGCGCTGGGGAAACTTCCTTGCACCTGCCTGATAGCTCAGCAAAATGCTTTCAGACAAACCAAGCTACTCTTCTAAGATACACGCCCACCATCTAAACAGAAGGCCAGGGAGGGAGGGAGACACGGTGCGTGGGAGGAGAATACCGCACTGTCCCTCTGAGGACCTCGGTGTTCACTCCTGTCTCTGGTCTGCTTCCCCTCCAAACCCCCTGCAGTGAACTGGAAGACTTTGTTGAAGATTTGAAGAAAGACTCTGCATCAGCTGGCCGGGTGGTTACCCTAAAAGATGTGGAAGATGGGGCTTTTCTCCTGAGGCAAGTGGGAGAGGCGGTAGCTACCCTGAAAGGTGAGCTTCCTCCTGGAAGGGAGACGTCTGAAGTGTGTCCCCTGGGGTGTTTAAAAGTTTGTCAGGTAGCGGAGTCCTTCATCCATTCACTCACTCACTCACTCACTCATTCATTCATGCAAGCAAGCATTCATCAAACACCTTGTGCCCGGCACTGTTCTAGGCACTTGGGATACATAACTGAACAAAACAGGCAAACAAGCCTGTCTTCTTAGAGCTGGATGCTTGTTGATTTAGAACTACATGTTGCTAATCACGGCTTCTCTTTCCTGGGCTCTTATGTGTGCTGTGCCATAAAGCTCAGACAAAGAGACAGCAGATCTATCCCGAAACACACACAGGATGCCCAGGTCCATGGCGGTGGGGGCGGGGGGCTTGCTCTTCTGGCTTGTTCTCCAACAACTCACCAGCTGCTTTTGGCCTGCAGGAGAATTTCCAACCTTACAAAACAAGATGCGGGCCATCCTGCGCATTGAAGTGGAGGCCGTACGCTTCCTGAAGGAGGAACCGCACCGGCTGGACAGCCTCTTACAGAGAGTGCGGGGCATGACGGACACCCTGACCACGCTGCGGAGGTAACTGGGCCTCTCGGGGGCTTGCAGCGTGGGGGGCCAGCTAGTGGGAACATTGAGGGTGCGGTGTCTGGACTCCAGGCTGCATATTTTTTTTTAAAGATTTATTTATTTATTCATACAGAACTGGGGTACAGGCCAGAGGCTCAGGGGCGGTGAGAGTCTTTACCAGAGACAGAGTGGGGAGCAGAACAGGCAGATCGACTCAGTACACTGCTGAGGGGAACAGCAGGCAGGTCAGGAGAGGTCTGCCACGCCATGTGGTCACCTCCAGGGCAGGCAGGGATCGAATTCATGCAGAATTGGCTTAAGCTTCTTAGTGCTGTGCTTTAACCCGCTGCGCCACAGGGAAGGCCCAGGCTGCACATTTTAAGAATTATTTGAAGGTGGTTCTTTTAAATATGTTTTTGAAGTTGAAGAGTTGATCAGAATGTATTTTAATTGTCCCCTTTAGGAGCACAGATGACTTTAGTTAGTAGAAATAAAGCCCATCATGAATGATTTACTGAAAGAGTATCCAAGAAATTGTTAATTCCATCTAGAAAGGGAAAATGAAAGCCCTTGAGTGGCACAAGCCAGGTGCTATTACCTATCCATCAAAGAGGACCAGTGTAGAGGAAAGACTGAAAGAAATCACTGACTCACCCATGACTTTCACTGCAAAGAAAATGCCAGAACTCCATACCATGTAAAACATACTGACATATACACATACAGGATTTATGTTGCAAAAAACACTTCTCTCATCAGTGTCTTATACCATCACACACTGTCTTTGAGTTATGAATGTCTTTCTTCTCAACACAATGGAAACAATGGCTCACACTGAAAAGCACTTCTATGTGGCAGGGCACTGAACTTTACATGTCTTAGCTCCATTGGTCTCAGCTCAGAACCTACTAGACAGGGATTATTTTTCCAACTTTGTAGGAAGAATTGGATTTTGAGGAGAGCAGAGATGGTTGGGATGTGAACCAAGATTGACTCCCGGATTTGGTTGTTTCAGAACACACAGTCAGGCTATCAGCAATATCTGGACATTTTATCTCTGCTCCAGCCTCGATATTGGGTGTTAAGAATGTAATAATACTGACACAAATAGTACCCCTGCCTTTATAAAACTTCCTCTCTCACATGGAAAATAAACACAGCTACCAAAAAACAATCTATCGAAACCTTCCAACAATGACACTCCCTGAGATTTTAGTTTTTTAATCACTATAATCATTTGATCAGATTTCTAAGAGAAACCAATGTGCCATTTGACTTTTAAATGAATGATTAACCATAGATGCAAGTCAGTTTTTCTAGTAGAGATGACCTCAAAAAAGAGCCCCTTCTGAGATGATATTACCACAAAGTAACTGTATAAACACCTTTATAAGTTTTATGATGCCAAGGAAAGCCTGAAGTAAAACAGTGGTGTCCTCCTGAAGAAACCACGTCTGACTGAGAACAGGAAGAAGTTGTACCTGAATTACATTTTCTCATAGTTTTACCAAATTTATCTAGCCAGCATGATGTTCCAGAAGGATAAAAATCTGTTCAAAGAATTCTTCATTAAGCTCTTACCTAAAGATGGCATCCCATCTGCAAAGCCTAACACAAACCACCTTATTAAGTGGAAAGAGATAGTAAGCTGGAAGGTAACACTGCCAGCATTTCTCTCGTCTCTTCCCTAAAAGACATTTGAGTCAGCAGAGTGATAAAGCTCAGTATTTGTCTTATCACCAGAGAATGCAATTTCTTTTTAAAAAGCAGGGATTGTGTGTTTCTAATGTGATAGGACTCTATCTCATAAAGACTCAGCAGTGAGAATGACAAAGAAACTTATGTAACTTTAAAAATAAAAAAATTTAGCTGCCATCAGGCTGCTCACCGCAAGCCTTTATACTATTAATTTTTTCTTAGTACCATCCATGTATAGCATGCTATATTTGGCAACATGGAATAGTTGGGTTGGGGGAGTGGGGGACATGCACCCAGACCCCAAGGATTTCATGCATCCTTATACCCTAGCAGAGATGATAAAGCCCTTGACAGTCACAGTTCAGAACCACCAATGGCCTTGGGAAGATGCTGAAGTGGTTTGTTGTGTGTTGACTTTGAGGTGCTAGAAGGATATCCAGACAGAGCTGTCCCACTAGGCACTTGGAAATATGAATTGAAATTCAAAAGCCAGAGTGAGAAGGGGTCCCTGCCTAGCCTGGAGAGAAGGACGGGAGAGGGTATGAATATTGAATATGGAAGTGATGGCTTGGTGGAATAAGAGGGAAAGGAGGGAACAGATCCTGGGAGAACTGTAAAGACATGGTAGACATAAAGTTAAATTAGCAAAAGAAACAAAGGAGTGAATAGTAGAGGAGAGTCAGAGTATGCAGTGACTTTTCAAATCAAAAAGAGAGAAAACCTTTTAATAAGAAGAGAATGAGGGACTAGTTAAAAGTTACAGATTAAGTACCATGTTTAACTTTGTCTTACATATAACTTTACAGTAATCATATCAACTATCCCTAAGAAAGACATCATCATCCTCACGTTCTATAGAAAAGTGTCAGGCTCAAAAACACAACCTTCCCAACATTGTAGATCGAGAACATGACAGAATTGATAACCGGACACAGGCCTGAAGACACCAAAGACTGTGTCTTTTCTACTGCACCATGGGTTGTCAGAAAGCTTATGATGTACTTTTTTCTATTTTTGAAGTCAAAATGCATCATGGTTTTTCCAACAGCCCAACATCATTGAAAGGCCCCAGAGAACAGAACAGTGAGCATTCACCCAGTTGTTGACCTTGCACAAAGACCTGTTGAGTCAGTCTGGGTGGGGAAGTCATATGGCATCAGAACTACAAGAGCAAGCAGAAGGAAATTAGAATGTAAGCTACACTCCTGGGGTTTCCGCAATGAAAGTTGGAGAGTTTGGAGGGCCTACGAAGCTTTATGAGGTTAGTACTGAGCACTTTGGAGAGACATCCAAGCCAGGATTCAGTGGAGACGCCATTGTTAGAATCATGTGACCACTTCATGCCATCATGCCCGAGAGTGACAGAATCATGTCAGTCTGCCCAAAACAATATTGGTGGGAAGGAAAGACAGGGCATCTCCTCAAAAAAGACAGCAAGCAGCTCCAGGGATAACTGGGGGTGGAATGTCTAATGTGTTGTTATGGAAACACTCAGCCCTGACTGTACCTCTGCATTTTAGAGACTGAGTTTGGCTATAACTTTTTGCCAGTCTTTGGGATGGCACAGCAGGGGCATCTACCATGACAGTCCAGTGAAAAGTCACCAGTGCTCAGGCCCTCCCTGGTGGCACAGCGGGTTAAAGCACAACACTGAGAATCTAAATCCACTTACGCATGAGTTCGATCCCCCACTGCCCCGGAGGTGACCCACATGGCTCGGCAGACCTCTCCTGACCCACCCGCTGCTCCCCACTCTGTCTCTGGTGAATCCTCTCACCGCCCCTGCACCTCTGGCCTGTACCCCAGCTCTATATGCATAAATAAATAAATCTTTAAAAAAAAAAAAAAAAAGTCGGGCTCTCCCTGGTGGCGCAGCGGGTTAAAGCACTGCACTGAGAATCTAAAGCCGCTTCCGCATGAGTTCGATTCCCGCCTGCCCCGGAGGAGACCACATGGCGTGGCAGACCTCTCCTGACCCGCCCACTGCTCCCCTCAGCAGTGTACTTCGTCGATCTGCCTGTTCTGCTCCCCACTCTGTCTCTGGTGAAGCCTCTCACCGCCCCTGAGCCTCTGGCCTGTACCCCAGTTCTGTATGTACAAATAAATAAATCTTAAAAAAAATTAAAAAAATAAAAAAAATAATAATAATAAAAAATAAAAAAAAAAAAAAGTCACCAGTGCTCAGTGCTCAAGTCGACACTGCTCTGCATGGTTTTTCCCAGACACGTCACTGACGGGCTCCTGAAAGGAACGGACGCAGCGCAGGCCGCGCAGTATGTCGCCATGGAGAAAGCCACGGCCGCGGAAGTCCTGAGGGGCCAGGAGGAGGCAGGCCAGCCCCTCCACGCCGCAGGCGTCCCAGGCGATGTGAAGTCGGAAGTGGTGCCCTTGACGGTCCATCACGCCCAGAGCGCGCCGGTGGTCATCCAGCCCTCCCAGCTCTCCTCCACCCTGCCAAACCAGGCCCAGCACGGCGCTGCAGGTGCCCACCCCGCCAGCCCTCCCGGCATCACACAGGAAATGCCCTCCACGCTGGCGCTTCAGTCCCCACAGAGGCCGGTGACCGGCTCTGCCATGCAGTCCTTGTTCATTGAGGAAATCCACAGTGCGAGTGCCAAGCACAGGGCCGTGTCTATTGAAGTGAGTCTTATTTCCATTTTTCATCATTAGGTAGCATAGCCGCGGGGTTTCCTATAGAGATTAGTCTGGGTGCACGTGCACATACCCCAAAGATCTGTGTTTACCAGAGAGAATGCACCCATCACCCCATCACTGATAGTTCATTCTCAAAGATGCACTTTTTTTTTTTTTAGTATTTTATTTATTTATTTATTTATTCATGTTAGTTTGTCTTCATATATTGTTGTTATTTTTTGGACATTATTTGATTCCTCTTGGCCATCAAAGATGGTCTTTTAAAACCACCAGTGGGCTTCAATGACCGGATGAAAAAAGGCCATCAGATTTCAAAGGAGGGTACCCGCCCACCTGTAGGAAGGCAGGACTGTACAGTGTTGGTGTGTGTTTAGAAACCGCTCTCTGGGGGAAATTCCATTGGATTTGTAGCTTTTGCCTGTTTCTGAGGTGGGAAGACCACTACCTTCCCTGATACTAGGACACAACATGACAGCTGTGTGTGCAGTCTGAGGAAACCTGCCGTCCTCTCTCCAGAGGGAGCAGGCACAGGGCACTGGCTACAGCCTGCGGAGGGCTTGTCAAGCTTTGAAAATTAAGTAGAAGCTGAAAAATAAGCAGAGAAGGGTGGTGAAGGCACTGGAGGATAGAGAAATGCTGGCACAGAGAACCAGGAGTGTAACTGGAAACAAGAAAGAGGTGGTAAGGCCACAAAGCAGGAACCCAGTTTTGGAGACCTTGACAACAGGCTGACATGTCAAGTTTATGTTGTAGGGATCAGAAAAATGCAGCAGCTTGATCCAGTGACCAAAATGCCATCTTCTGGAAACAATACACAGAATTGACTGAGGTGATGGATCTGGAATTAAGGGGACTGGGAAGGAAGTTATGGCCAGTGGCTTGGGAACACAAGGCACAGACAGTCAAGATAGAGAAAGCTAGGTCAAAGCATGCAACATAGAGAAAAGGCACACTTTTTAGTTGTTTTTTTAATCAAGAGCTGGTCTCTACGCTCAAGTAACATTTTTGTTTCCTTAGTTCTCACCACACAATGTTTCCTCCACATGCTTCTTTATCCCCACCGAAACCTGGTCCAAACTCTTCCTGCACCCCTTGAATGTCAGCGGAGGATAACTCAGGGTACAGGAAGAGGCGACCTCTTAAAACTGCTCCTGGGCCTCTGAACACCACATAGCTGCTCTCTGCCCCATGGTCAGTAGATGCGCCTCTGACCCAAGTGAGCTAGTGACAAAATGCATTTCCTAGGAGGGGGTGGAAACGTGGCTGGCTGCCATGAGCAGATCACGATTCTGCGGTTTATGCCTAACCAGGCAGGGGAGAGAGCTGAAACCACATTCTGCCTGACAGAGGCTCTGCCACTTTAAACATCACCATATGTAAAGGATGTCCAAAAGACTCATTTATTTCACAAATAACTATTGAGAACACACTGAGCTTGGCTATTTTAGATTTTGCTGGGGAAACTTATGAAGCACTTTCCAGTGCCCTGACCCACAGGCAGGAGGAGGCCTGGGTCTACCAGTTCTGCCATCAAGGAATAAGGTAAACCTTATTCACTCGACAACTACTACCAACTCCTCATGTGCCAGGCACTCATAGGCTCTGGGATAGGTAGAGTCCAGGCCCTCGAGAAACTCCCCCACTAGAAGAGACAGAGAACATGTGGATACAAACTGATGATAAACACTAGGAAGAAAAAAACAGGCTGGTACAGATGGTGATAGTGGAATCTGTTATTCTTGTAGAGTGAATCTTGGACTAATTTTTCATTTTACACCCCAATGTTCTGTTCCATAAAACGTGTTGATAAAGTGATCTCTTGGGTCTTTTTCCATGTCTTATATTTTAGGTTCCTGCTAATCATGGTACTAATTTCCTGGAACGATAGGCAGGAAATTTTTCTTTGCCATATTAACAAGTATTTTAAAATACATCTTATGTATTCTCCCTATTGTAGAACTTGATGGAGCTTAGAGGTCATCATCTTAATAGCCCCCCATTTTGTAAGTAAGAAAATGTGAAGCAGAAATTCTGATAGCAAGCGATTCTTTAACAGAAGTTGAGCTAAGACCTAGGATTCTTTGCTCCTAGTCAGTGTTTTGGTTTTTGTTTGTTTGAACTTCTCTTCCACAATGAAAATTGAATGTAGAAAACGAAAACTGGTTTAAGCATACATTGTACAAAAATGAAGGATGATACAATGAATATATTTTTAAATTTTTTTACTTAAAAAGAACTGGATTATAGGAAACATACCTTTGAAAACATACCCATGGCCCCTTTTGTTAGTATTGGGAGATGTATCTAGCAAGTGCCTGTTTAATGCATGAATTTAGGTTTCTAATCTTGCTTCTCTGTTCATGACTAGCACTTGAGTTTAAATGGCAGTTCATAGAAAAGATGGCAGAAGTGTCACCCAGAGTGGAACCCAAAGTGTTGTTCCAACAACACTTCTGCATTATAGCTCTTTCTGCTCCACCATAAAATCTCTAAACTATTAATAAACTTTTTTCTCTGGATTTTAAACTTTCTCTACCTGCTGTTTTCCTTTCAGAAAGCAGAAAGGAAATGGGAAGAGAAGAGGCAAAATCTGGAACACTATAATGGGAAAGAGTTTGAGAAACTTCTAGAAGAAGCTCAGGCTAATATTATGAAGTCAATTCCAAATCTGGAGATGCCTCCTGCCTCAGGCCCACAGCTGAAGAGTGAGGCTCCCGTGGAGAAGCTGGAACTTTCAGGTAAGGTATTTATGCAGCTGTGTGGCTACCTGCTGGCTGAACACGACCAGACTCTTAAGAATCTTATAAAAATTTTAAACTAGAAGAACAAATCTTCAGGTGTTCCTACAGCCTCTCTACTCCTTCTTAACTATACCATAGCAAGGAAACTGCTCTGTGTTAAATAAACCACTAGAACAACACCTCATAAGGTAAATTTAAATTCTTAACTTCTATATTTTCCATGAATTTATTATATGTCACAGCACCAGCTGGGAAAATTGAGGCCTGAACTTAAAGCAGCCACTTTCCATCTACTGCAGAGAAAAAATGCCAGCCTTTATGAGATCCCAGGGGGTATATTAGATCTCAAGTCAAAATTGCATTTTTTAAACCATAATTAGTAGGTTACATATTTACTCAACTAAGCCACGCAAGTCAGTGTGTCCGTAATAATACAAAATACCTGTTTTTTAAAAATTCACAATACCTCCAGTCAATTAAGATCATTCTGATTTTAAAATTACATACAAAGATATTATCTCACTTGCAACCCAGTGTCTCTCAAATTTGTGTCTTACTCAGTAATCAAGGTTAATTTGGGAAGGAATCTCCATTTTGAGTCCAAAAACATTGAATTGGATACTGTGTGTTACCCCTGTAACACTCTTTCCAGATGATCGTCCCCTAAAACTGCCCTGATCACCCCCTCAGTCTCTGCTAAGAGAGACTTTGCACCTTCTTCTCCTTCTGAGAGCCCCCCTCACCACACATGGAGAAGGGGGGGCCCTGTTGGGTGCCATTCTGCTCCTGAAAAATGCTTTCCTCCCAAAGTTCCCATGGAGAATTTCTGATGAATGAAATGCTCAACCTCATTACTTTTCTACCTTGCTGAATTCAACTCTCCCCATTATTGTTTTATATAATCCTTTGATAATTTGTAATTATAAATTAATTCAAATTGTTCCTTCTCATGATTGTACAAGAAAAATAATAACATTACATTTTGTGAATTTACTTAAGTTGGGCTTTTTATTCCCTCAGATTAAAAGAATATCTAATGATTTTTTTTAATTCTATAAATTAAATTTACTGAGTTAAAATGTTCTTATTTCTTTTCCTTTTTTTTAAATAATTGACCTGATTTCTTATCATAGAGTCCACTCATGCCACCAGAAATGTGGAAGGCTGTACCCTATTACCTGTAAACATTAGTGTCTGTCATTTTTATCTCTTTGTCATGGGACATTGTTTTCTTTATTTTTGCTTTTGAGGTAAGATTCTAAGTTTGATGTTTTTGAAACTATTTGTGTTTCCTCCTGTGAGTTGTCTGACTGCTCAGGATGGGTAGCTTCCAGAAATCAATGGAAAATTTGGGGGATCATGGCCTTAGTCAGTGTTAAACAAAAATTGTTCACAGAGTATTGTTCACAAGAGTATTTCAGTAGGGGAGAGAGAGTGAGCTCAGCCCCATGGACCATACAACGTATCAAGGATGGGGCATTCTTGTTAAAGGTTAGCCAAGGACTTAGATTTCATGGGTGGAAAATGAAGAGCTTGTTTGGATACCAAGAGTGGGAAAAGTCCTGCCAGCCTCACTTAGCAGGATTCTTTACTAAAACTGGCATCAGCAGGCCAAGGGTGAAGTCTCATGGAGGAGTTGGTCACAGAGGTGTCTTCACCATTGGACATGTGAAGAGTCAGATAGGCCCAGCTCCAGAGCTGGTCATACCCTAAAGGCACTCGGAGTTGGGGTGGGGGAGTTTATCCCCAAACCAGGCTGCTGACTTAGGGATGAGCTACTTGGCCAATGCTGCCAGAGCCAGTGACGTGGTGCCCTCCTGCCTGGCAGGAGCATTGGCTGCAGTAATCGCTTCCATTTCACCCTAATGATTTGCCCGTCTTTACGACAGCTTTAGGTAGAAACTTCTCAGTCATCTCGTCTAAACAACTCTGTGTTGGTTATTCAGAAAACAAACACTCTAGGAAGGCCAAACCCTGTATCTGGAGAGAGCTGGCACCAAGCCCATTGGAAGCCCAGTACCAGTATCCGGTTCTACCTCTTCTGTTTGCTCCTGGGCAGAGCACTGGTCAAGGGCAGAAGTGAGAAATGTTGACAAAGGGCAGGAATGAGGCGCCTTAAGTTTTGATTAAGAAATGTCTTTTTCTGAGAACACTAAGCTGGTATCTGTGTCTTCAAACTTTAATGCTAATGCTGATTCATAATTCTCTCCTTGCTGACTTGCTGCCTGTAGAAAAAAAAAGGTCAAGAGCATCAGACTGAAGGGGGCTTTACTGAAAGCCTGTGAGAGACCACCCCCTGCAAGCTGAAAGGTGCCCCTCTCCCCCAAATGGGGAGAGTGGGTCTTTATAGGGTTAAAGTGGCTGCTGGAGTTTTTGGTGTACATGAGGGAGTCTCTTCTGTCAGAAGGGGTCTGCTGGAGTTATTTACACTGGGGCAGGTCTGCTGGAATTGTTTACTGTTATCAGCTTTATCTCTGACTCTGCTTATCTCAGGTTCCCTGGCGCCTAGTTGTGCAGTTTTATGAGGGAACTGTTTGTGCTGCCTCACCGCCTCCTTTCAACTAGCAGAGAACCTTTCAAATCATATGACCATGACCAAAAAAGTCTACTTCCTTATGGTTTTGTTCTCTATTCCTATCTGCCTCTGCCTCTCTCTTTCCTCTGGTCCTTCCTTGGGGTGGCCTGACTCTGGCATCCCCTGCATGAATCCCTCCGACTGAAGTAATCTTTTAGACTGGGGGGAGGGGGGGAGGGAATGAGGATTTAGGAGGCCATGCAGGAAATCTCTGGATTTCCCTTAGACTCTGATTCTTCCTTTTTGCAAATTATACTCCTTTTTTGTATAAGAAATTTGTTTAATAACAACAATACTTGCATAGCCTTTATAATAAACCAATCACTGTCCTAAATACTCTAGGTATAGTAAGTCATTTAATCCTCAGAACACCCCAGTATAGCTGATAATGATCATTTAACAGATGAGGAAAAAAGAGACAAGTGGGGTTAATTAACTTGTTCAAGGCTTTTCTAGGATTTCAAGCCAGCAGGGTTTCAGGGTGATTGCATTTATAGAGACAATAGAGGAATTTTCACATCAGATTGCACTGAACTTATAAAAATGCACTGAGAACTTTCTGGACATTATCTTGAAAGATGATGATTATGGAATGGCCCCATATTTTCCAGAAGACTCTCCAAGTTCAGAACAGGACTTGGACAAGCTGGGGGGTAAGTCTCCACCTCCTCCTCCCCCACCTCCTCGACGAAGCTACCTGCCAGGATCGGGACTCACCACCACAAGATCTGGCGATGTGGTCTACACCAGCAGGAAGGAGAACACCATTGCTAAGGTCTGAGGATGGGTTAAGCCTTGGTACAGTCTCTCATTCATATGATCCCTTAGAGAAGATCCTCACTGTTCTCTCTCAGGACATAAGTAGTGTGGCAGATAACAGATAAACTAGATCCCACACAGTGGGGAAAACATCAGCCAATGTTGGACTAGACTCCACACCGCAAGTTTATCCTTACCTACCTTTCTCTGCAACTGTGGGAAATAAAAATCACAAGCTTCCTCCTCAGCAGGCAGTCATAAGCTTAAAAATGGGAATAGAAGGGGAAGCAAAAGAAAGACCATCTTAAAAAGGTAGTTGAGGGCCCTCCCTGGTGGCACAGCACTAAGGTTAAAACACAGCACTAAGAAGCTAAAACCACTTCAGCATGAGTTCGATCCCTGCCCTGGAGGTGACCCACATGGCTCCTGACCTGCCCACTGCTCCTCTCAGCAGTGTATTTCATCAATCTGCCTGTTCTGCTCCCCACTTTGTCTCTGGTGAAGCCTCTCACTGCCCCTGTGCCTCTGGCCTGTACCCCAGTTCTGTATACATAAATAAATAAATCTTTTAAAGAAAAGTAAAGGTGAGATCAGCCAATAGAAAGATGTGGTATCTATGCAGAAAGATGTTCAGTGAACTTTAGCTTCTAATTAACTTAGCAAGTTTTGTCTCTCATATTATATATCATTTCCAAGGTGATGAAGTGTGGCAGAGCCTTTTGGAAAGGCACTGAATGTTGAAGAGTTAGCGTAGGTTTATAATTCTTCAGTCCACTCACCGGAGCTTATGTAAAGCAAAACCCATCCTAAGTGCAAGGGAATATGATAGCCTTTCAACTCGATTTGAAGCACTAGAAAGCCAGGGCACCAGGCAAATGGGGAACACAGTGTTCTTGTGAGCTGTTGCTTTTCATGCCAGTATCTGTGCGTGGTAAGCTAATATTTGTGGCTTGACTCTCCCATAGGCAAGCAGTGAAGATGCTGGACCAAGCCCACAGGCTAGAACCATAAAATGTCCAGCAGAGGAGCCTGCTTCAGCCTGGGCCTCATCCCCTCCCCCTGTCGTCACCTCCTCAAAGGATGAGGATGAAGAAGAAGAAGGAGAGAAAATAATGGCAGAACTGCAGGTATGTGGATAAGATAACACACCATGTTCTCTGTTTACTGATCTGGGTCCTTCTTGATCACAGCTCTCACTGACTGGCTGGAGAGGACCGTCAGAGAGCCTTGCAGTTGTGGCCACATAAGCTGTGTCCACAGAGCCTTGGCTTCTACTTTTCCAAGATGGCGCTGAAACTGTGCTCTTGGGGCACCATTAAGACATGTGTGAGAAATGACCATTTCAGGAAATGTAGGAAATTTATACAAAAAATCGATTGCTTGCTTTCTTAGCTCTGACTGGTAGGATTTACTATCCTTTCTTTACATCCTAATAGTCTCTGCTTTGTTTCAAAACCAATTAAAATGGGGATTAGAAAGATGGGCCTCTGTCTTGTCTTGATAAGGATTTATTAAAGCCTACTTATGTGTTTATCCCCCCTTTGGCTTTAATACTTAGAATGACTTCATGAGGCCTGCTGTTCTTTATAGCAGGCTCCTGTTCAATGTCAATGTCATCTTTTCAAATATTCTGAAAAACTCAATCATTTAGTTGCCTGTTTTCATTGACCTATTTGCAAAAATGATACTTATAAGTTGTAGATTTTTGTTTTTAATCAACTGACACTGTCCACTCATATGATTAAGGATGGACTGGAGAGGCTGTATCTAAACTGATCCCACATCTATTCTAGGAATATGTTCTAAGGTTGTGTCTATTTGAAGACGTGTACACAATTCCTAGACCAAAGTCTGTTTATAAAGTATTTCATTTTGATTCACAGATGTTATAGGATTTATGTTGTCCTTCGAAAGTCGGACTACAGCCTCCTAAGGTCTCTAATAAAACATGTCGTCTCCTCACCCATGTACCAATAATTTTCTGCAGACCCACAGACCTGCATTCTTCCTTTTGGGTGGGGAGAACTTCAAACCATGTCATTTCCACCGCAGCTGTTCTGCTCTTCTTTCTGTGGTAAAATTTGTTAAACTTAAGCACTTGGGTTCTACAGAGAAGACAGAGCTTGTGGTTGGTTGTTTGCGTGAGCCCTTTCAAGTCTCACTGAAGATCACAGACTGGCCTGAGAATCCCTTCTACCTGTCAAAATGGTCACTGATTTATAGGCTAGTTGGAGATTTTTATTCATAGCATTTCTTTTTTTAAATGATTTATTTATGCATATAGAACTGGGGTACAGGCCAGAGGTGCTGGGGCGGTGAGAGGATTCACCAGAGACAGAGTGGGGAGCAGAAGAGTATTACTGACAAGGTACACTGCTGAACAGCAGGCAGGTCAGGAGAGGTCTGCCACGCCATGTGGGTCACCTCCAGGGCGGGGCTCAAAATCATGCTGAAGTGGCTTTAGCTTCTTAGTGCTGTGCTTTAGCCTGCTGCGCCACCAGGAAGGGCCTTCATTCATAGCATTTCTAAAGTTAGTGATTCATAAGAGGCATCCATTCAGTCACCAGTGAAGACCCCTAACTAAGGACACTGAACTGACGTGCCCAGGATGCTTGTGTTCCAGGACTGGCGTCTGTCCTAAAGCGTTGGCAGATGCTAGGACCGTTTGTTGCAGCATCTGCCCCGGTTACAATGTGAGCTGATTGTAGCCCAGTTTGGCTCAAATGGGTGACAAAATACTAAGATAACTGTAAGTCTGTGCAAGGTGGTCATTAATAATAACAAAAGCATACGCTTTGAGACTTTTGAATAATCCTGAGAAGCAGTTGTTTATTCCAGCTACTTAAAGCTCATCAACTGAGAATACTTTCCCCCACTAAAACCTACAGATCTTTGATGCTTTCTTTGAGTGAAAGCTTTATGAAGGGCAAAGAACCTGTTATATTCTTGTTATAGTAGCGTAGATCAGCAGTAGAAGTGAAAGAGGAGCTCTAAGTGAACTTAGCCAGCTGCTTCTGGGTAGAGCCCCAAATTGCTATGTCAGACAACCCGCGGCCAGACACCAGGCCAGTTCCTTTGCCTCTGCAGGCTCTGGAGCTAGACCCCCGCCCCTCCCCCGAGGCAGAACAAGGAACAGCTGCAGCCTCCTGAATGTAATTGTGGAACACCTTTGTGTTCTGCCTACCAGTCATAGGAGCCATAGGCTATGGGGTGCAGGGTCCAGTGGCCCAAGGGAGACGGTGAGTGGCCTGACTAAGCAGAGGCATATCCAGGCCAGTGAGGACTAAGAGGCCAAAGGTCTGCAGGGAAGGGAACCAGTCACTGGGGACACAGAGCAAGTGAGGATGGACAGGGAGGCCAGGGAAGTCCCAGTCATCAGCTGTGTTTGTATTTTAGTGTCATGGTGAAACGTTCACTTAGGAAGATTTTGTAGGTAATTCTTTCTTTTGTATTTCCAAGTCAATATGTGGCATTAAGAAAATACGAGGCAGTTAATTCAAATTATTCACATAAAATAAGTATTTCCTGTAAGATTTATTTGTTCATAAAAGAACTGGGGCTCAGGCCAGAGGTGCAGGGGGTAAAAGGATTCACCAGAGACAGAGGGAGCAGAACAGGCGGACTGACTGAAGTACACTGCTGAGGGGAGCAGCGGGCGGGTCAGGAGAGGTTTGCTGAGCCTTTTGGGTCAGCTCCCTGGCTGGGGGATCGAACTGGTGTTGCAGTGGCTGTAGACAGCTTCACAGTGCTGTGCTTAACCCTTTGTGCTATCAGGGAGACTCAGTAAGTACTTTTTACTCCTGGCTGCATATAAGAACTGGGGAATTAAGAACAACAAGAAAGCCCGTTAGTCCAGAGATTCTGATTTAGTTATTCTGTGGGTAACTCCTGGGTAAGTATTTTTTTTAACTGAGTGATCTGTTAGCTGATTGGGAACCACTGATTTCTCTCAAGGACTGCTCAAATAATCCATCTCTCCTGCGCTCATCATCATGCTGTCACTCCCTTTCAGCACCAGAGACACAGCCTACGCTTTCAGGTCGGCATGAACCCACATGGCTACTGTAGCTACACTGATTAGCTTTCAGAGACAAGTCCTGACAGGCCTGGGCCACTACTGGGTCCGTCTAATCACAGTGGTGCTAAACAGCATGGTAGTGCTTGTTATTATTGCAGACGCTGAACTGGTGAGGGTAACTTTTACTTTACTTTCAGGCTTAAAGTTTAAAATATCTTGTGCCCTTTCTTCTATGAGCTCAGTAAAGTCAGTAAAGAAGAAGAAGAATTGCAAGTCAGGTTCACCTCTAGGAAAGGCTTTGTCTTCAAAGTCTCTTTCATCTTGGCTGTCTCAGGAAAGTCAACAAGTCTTGCCCCAGACACAGCCTCAAACCACTACTGGCCTGAAGCCAAATGAGGAGCAGGTGTTGGGGTCCCACCTGGACTTTGAGCTTCCCCACGGAATGCATGCATTCATCATGACTCAGCATTTTTGCCCTCAGCCTGTTTCCTGAGTTTTGGTCCAGTGGCTTTTAGAATCAGCTGAAGAGGTGATTGATTATACTCAGATGCGGAGACTCCTGCTGCACCAGGGCTGAGCTGGAGTCTCCGGGTCCCCTGCCCTCCTCTTCCTTCTCTTTCTGCACTTGGGCCCCTGTTAACCTCAGTATTTTAATTCCTTAGGCTTTCCAGAAGTGTTCCTTTATGGATGTAAATTCAAACAGTCACGCTGAGCAGTCCCGGGCTGACAGTCAAGTTAAAGACACTAGGCCGGGGGCCCCAGCCCCACCCAAGGAGAAGAAGGTAACGTGGCAATGACTCTTGCCACACTGTGGGCCGCTCCTTCTGTTTTGCTCTGACATTAACCCGCTCCTGCGCTTGTTCTGTGCCCTCTCTTTTTTCTCTCCCCTTAAAAAACAAAAAACAAACAAACAAACAAACAAACAAAACACTAATGGAAACACAGCTTTAGGTTTAAGCAGAAGTACCTGGCTGAGCTCTCAGGCCAGAATCTGTGTTGCTGTGTGGATCCTATGATAGCATACGTCAACCTCAGGCAGCGTTTTTCCATTAAAGAGTATACACCTTTCAAAGAACAACCTTTCTAGAACAACCTTTAAAAAAAAAAAAAAAGGAACTGCAACCAAATACCGGGTTTTCTTTTCTAATTTTTAACATAACTTCTGGATCAAAGGCCTTAGATCCCAGGAAGAACATGCCCAGTCGTGTGACCCTACCACCAACTCCAGGTCTACCTCAAGGACACATGTACGTGTTATTTATACACATGCCAAGGATGCCAAGCAGAATTTTTGTTAAGTATTACAGATCATCAAAGTAGATCTCCCAAGAGAATAAATTCAGTCTTAGTGCTAAGATACTTTGTGATGTTTTAATGGCTGCAGAATAGATGTCCACACTCTACAACAGCACCGGCTGCCATCATATTAGTACTCTAGGGCAAGGACGTTAGTCTGAATGCTTGAACTTCAAGTTTAAATTAGCACTGGAGCTTTTATGATATTTGGAGACAGAGCCATTTTGTTTGAATGAAGCCTCTCTGAGTTTCTGGATAAAAAGAAACTCACATGAAAGACACATGTTGCTTCTCCATGAAGCACACCTGAAACTTACATAGTGTTACCATGCAATATTACTTCAATTTAAAAGATTAAAATTAATTAAGAAAGTTAAATTTTAAAAAATTAAGGCTCATCATCATCAACTCAAGTCCTTACATTTTTTGCCAACAACTTATGTTCAAAATTCAAAGGCTCTAGTTTCCCTTAAATAAGTCAAGCAATCCCTATATCCAGGCAGCCCAGGAGCTGTATATGCACCTCTCTGAAGAAAACAGACTCACAAAATCAACACCCTTCAGAAGGCACACCGCTGGGTTCCCAGCCTGGAGGGGCCCACCTGGCTATCATCCAGCCCTTGTGGAAACTATGCTTGCCGGGTTAGTTACTGACATACAAGCCTATTAGCCAGGGCACACAGATCTCTCTGGGCACCAGAGGAAATCGTGAGGTTGTTGCTGATAAATCTGGCTCATGAAGAAAACAGCCTACTAATTTGAGTAGAACTCACTCATGAAATTGCAGATACATTGCTTGCTCAATCTGTGGACTGAGTAGGTGACCCACCATAGAGGCGCTGGTGTCTCCACAGCATACTTGGGCCAAGGTGACTGTTTTGTTGAAATGCTGGGAACTGGGAATTTCTTGAAAATTCTTCCGTACGCAATTCTTCCATAGTAAATCATGTAGAATCTTACTAGTTGACTAGAAAGTCACATGATATTTCTTGCCCTGCAATTAAAAATACAGACCTCATCAGTCTCTCACGTATCTCAAGCTAAGGGGCCATTAGACAATAAGCAGGTCTGTACTGACTGTCCCACACTGGGTTTAATCACAGGTATTAAGTGTAATTATAGTCAATAGATAGATCTACTGATAATAACCATAAGCATCAGACTTGTCCCCCAGTTTTGTCTTCCTGGGCTCTTCATCTACTCTTCTATAAATGTTTTCCTAAAATATTTCTCCTCTTACGAAGTGGTGTCCTAGTCCTTCACTTTGATGCAATTTTCCTGTAACTGTGTCTCAAATTTTGGTTTATTATTCATATGCGTGTTGAACCTGCTTCACCAATTATCTGACTGATCCAGTTATCAGGGCCTATATACACGTATTAATGAGGTTTCATTCCCTCTCACATGGTCTGAAACTATCTAAGACTGTATGATATCCACAAGCAATTGCATGACAACAGTTACCCGAGTTGCCTGGATAAAGTGAATCACTTGCTTTGTTCATTCATTCATTTTGCTAACCCAGTGATAGGTCATGTAGACCATGTTTGCATTTGAATCCTTAGATGGAAATCTCATTATTTTCCCCCCCAAAACCTTTTATTTGATCTGTTAGATATTTACTAATCAAAATTTAAATTCCCACAAAAAAGATAATGTCGATCAACTGCAACAACTTACTCATTGCAATTATTTGGAGACCTCACAGGGGCGAAAGGAAGTTAAACAGGAAATGGTTGGTGGCCAACGTGCCTGTATCTTGTATGATGTTTTCATGTGATTAATACTTTGCTGTTCGTGTGTTAGCCCTTGAGTGTGTTGAATGTTCATTCCATGTTTAACAGGAGCATAAGATTGCTCTTGGTTGACTTTAGCTGTGTCTGGGTGCTTGTGCTTGATTATGCTGGCATGGCTTGAGCCAGACTGCCTCCCTGGGGTTTTGTCCACCATGCTGTAGACACCTCTTCCTTTTGGGCTTCTGCAGCAAGAGAAAAGGGCAGTGGTGCCTTGGACACGACAAGGCCTGGCAAGGGTTAGTGTGGTGGCAGGGACTGGGGCTTCAGAAGTCCCAGGCCAACAAAGGCTGTGCTTCCGGGGGGAGCCCTTCCCACCCCTGGTCATCGCTGCTGGGGTATTTCCGAATCTTTGTGAGAGCCTCAGAAATGTGTCTTCACACTGCATCTGAGAAAACAGAAAATGAAAACTGACTCTTGATGTAACAGTCACCATGTTCGCTGCCAATATCTGTTCTGTCACTGTCAAGATGATATTTTGGCAACATGATCGCTCTCAATTTGGATTTGATTGCCTTGGCTGTTATTTTAAAGCTTATATTGAACTTCAAACATTATCTAAGTTCAAAGGTTATTCTGACACTTTACTTGGCAAGTGCAAGTAAAAACTACATTTTCTATCTCACTTGACTAAGGAAAAATCCTTTTGTCAACTCAGCACTGCACCCAATCAGTGCAGACGTCCTTCCAGGACACTTTCCACAAAAAAAGCAGGAATAGGACTGAAATTACTAGCTGAAAGGGACACAAAATATCTCCTGTCTAATTCCTCAGTTTACGTAAGCAAGAGAACAGAGGCCCAAATAGAGAAGTGACTTCTCTCTACATTAGCTCAGTTCGGCGGCTGATCTGGATTAGACTCAGAGGCCTCTGGGGGTGCTACACTGCTTGCACAGAGCCCCCGCCCCCCTGCTTTGAGATTATGAGTCTGCTAAATTCGCAGTCAGATGCTGAAAAGAGGACATGTTGGTACAGAATCGGTCCTTTTGTTCTCTTGACTGTTCCCCCACAAGATTTGAAATACTTGAAATATTTTGCTAATTGAGATTTTCATCTTGTGCAAACACAGGGCATTTTTGGAAGTTGGAGAACAAAGCAACCCAAGGTAAACAGACTGTAGGCTTTGGACTGGTGTGTATCAAATATGCTTGGTCCGCATGTTTTGGAAGTGTAGTTAAAGGAACGAGTTAGTTATAGTCCGCTGTGGGGAGGATGTGGTTTTGTGGAGTAACATGTCCTACACTATTCTACCAGAATTTGGAATTTTTCCACGAAGACATACGGAAATCAGATGTTGAATATGAAAATGGCCCTGAAATGGAATCTCAAAAGGTGAGCTTGCCAGATCTGTGTACCTACTGATTCCATGAAGATTGATTCGCACCTTTTGCAGACCCCTGTCTGATTAATGTGTGTGCTTTTCCTCCTCCGCTCTCCCTCTCAGGTTGCTGCAGTGGCTCTGACACCTAGTGATCATCCTAAGTGGCAAAGAGGAGTGAAGACTAGCATTTCTGATGCATCGAGGTCATCAGAATATAAGAGTGATATCCTAATGAAGGAAAATTCCATGGCCAATAAGAGTTTACTCAGAGACAGCAGAAACTATTCCCCGAAAAATGCTCCCAAGGTCAATTCCAGTTTCTCTGACATTAGTTCATTACATGATGAAACAAACAAGGGGGCAAAAGTCTCAGGACTGCAGTATGCTGGATCTGACACTGAAGTTCAGAAGGTGAATTATGTAAAGACAAGAGAGCTGAGTCAACAGGGACAGGGAGATACAGATAAGTGTCAGCTTCCCTCGCCCACCAGATCAACTGAATTGAGTATTCATGATGTCAAAACACATGACCAAGAGCCTTCTGCGACAGAGTTTGGCCAAGTTGTGCTAAGACCCAAGGGGGCCAGGACAGGGAATGTGAACCCTAATGAAGACGGAGAATCAACAACAAGTTCTCCCACTGAAGAATACGCGACCACAGACAACATTGCTTTCATGATTACCAAAACTGCAGTGCAGGTCCTTTCCAGTGGGGAGGTCCAAGATATAGTGAGCAAAAAGGGAGAAGACGTACAGACAGTTAACATTGATGCCAAGAAGGACCCGACTTCACAGCAAGAAGGTACTGAGAATGAAGAGCCGGTCGTGTGCCTGGACAAGAAACCAGTGATCATCATTTTTGATGAACCCATGGACATTCGGTCTGCGTACAAGAGACTTTCAACCATATTTGAGGAATGTGATGAGGAATTAGAGAGAATGATGACAGAGGAAAAGATAGAGGAAGAAGAAGAGGAGGAAAACGGAGATCTTGTGGTCCAGAATAGCACTTCCCAGAAGTCCCGTGAGACGATAGCCTCAAGCAGCCGCGGATCAGGAGAGCAGGCTGAGAGAAAATTACAGCCACCCGTCCCTTCAGCAGAGACCAGAATCCCAGGAGGACAGGACATGAATAAAACCGAGCCGGGCAAGAGCCGCAAAGCAGAGTCTCCAAGTTCAGAAGGCAAGTGTGATATGACAGAGGACCAGTTTGAAAGCCCCAAGAAAAAGTTTAAATTCAAATTCCCTAAAAAGCAGCTCGCTGCCCTGACGCAAGCGATTCGCACAGGAACCAAGACAGGCAAGAAGACTCTGCAGGTGGTGGTCTACGAAGAGGAGGAGGAGGACGGCACCCTGAAGCAGCACAAAGAAGCCAAGAGATTCGAAATTGCTAGGTCTCCACAACCTGAGGACGCCTCTAGAAGTGTGCTTCGGAGGCAAGAGCAGCCCAGTCCAGAGAGCACATCGGCAGCTTCAAGGACAGATGAAATCAGGAAAAACACCTACAAGACTCTGGACAGCCTGGAGCAGACCATCAAGCAGCTTGAAAACACAATCAGTGAAATGAGTCCAAAGGTCCTAGGAGATACCTCATGTTCCTCCAACAAAGATTCTGTTGCAAGCTCGTCCCACGTAGCCTGGGAGGCCTCTCCCCGATCCTTGCTAGTTCTGGACGAAGCTAGTTCTGCCCTAGAGCCCCCCTCATCAATACCTTCAGCTTCACGTAAGGTATCTTGTCTGATGGAAAATGAAAAGACCCAGCTGCTTTCCTAAATCTGCCATAGTCATCATTAGCCAAAGGTGTCTTGTGATTTACTTGCTTCCTTTCAGGTGGCTCCTGGTTTTGCTGTCTGTTCGCCACGATACCTTCCTCTTACACTATCTTCCTCGCCTTCCGAACAACAACTCGGTGTCTAACAGCTAATTGATTCTGTGTTTACCTCTGTTGCTGATCGGTGTTGGGTAAACGCAGGGATGCTGGGTCAGTCATTTACTGTGGAAATGATTGCTGATACTCACATTAAAATCCGTTTGATCAGTAGTGGAACCGTTTGTTCTGTTTGATTCTTCGAATTAACCCCAGTGGTGTCTCCTGATGTCCGTCTTCTAGATCTGTCCTGCATGTAGGGCTGTGGCTTCTCACGTTGAGCTTCTCTGCACACAGTGGGGCAGCTTCAGGGACCGTCTGCTCACAGGCCTCTCCCTTCTCTCCCCCCTTCTCCTTTCTCCTCCCCACAGGGCTCCGGTGGGACCCCACAGACCAGCAGGATGCCCGTCCCCATGGGTTCCAAGAACAGACCTGGGAACCTGGACAAACCCAGCAAGCAGTCCAAGCTGCAGGACCCCCGCCAATATCGTCAGGTAGTTTTACCTTAAACCCAATTTTGGACGGACACTATTGCTGTTAAGCAAGCCACTGACTTAGTTTCTACCAAATGTTGTGTTTTCTTTGTAAGATATGGTTTACATAGACATTCTGGATCTGGGAGGGGGGGCATGAAGAAAGTCTAAAAACATGTGTTGAACTTTTCACCACACTTTTGCATGCTTGCAATAAAACATCTTTTACTTTGTGACTCCAAATTTTAACTGTTAACTCACGGTGCCAGGCCACTTGGCTTCTCTTTGGTGAATGTAGCGGTTCATCAGAACACCTCGGGAAACCGAGAGACAGGCAAGACCTGTCTCCAGTACTAACACTTCCGCTGAGTGCATTGCATTAGAAGCACATTAACTCTCCATCATGATATCCCACCCTCCCCTATAGTAGCCCAGACGCATGACCGACCGAGCACCCTGAAATGGTAGTGGGATGATGTGCCTGCTCTCACAATCTCTGCTCTTCTTTTCTTCCTATTGTGTACATCCTCTGCTCTGTATCTGGGGGGTTTCTACCAGGTCCAGTACAGCACAACACGACTTAGCTCAGGCCTTGAATGGTTTGGTTTGATTTGGTTTCTTTTATTTGAGTATTCTCAGAAGGGTATGTTGCCAGACCCTGTGGATTGATCGTGTTACCAGCTTTCTGACGAACTGTCTCCCACCATCTTTATTTGCAGGCTAATGGAAGTGCTAAGAAAGCTGGTGGGGATTGTAAGCCTACTTTCCCCTCCTTACCTGCTTCTAAGATTCCAGCCCTTTCTCCCAGCTCTGGGAAAAGCAGTTCTCTGCCCGCTTCTAGTGGTGACAGCTTTAACTCCCCTAATCCACCTACTACTAAACCATCAGTTACTTCTAACCCTCTCAGCCCCCAAACAGGACGGTCTGCTCCCTCTGTCTCCCTCATCCCCTCTGTCTCTAATGGCTCCTTAAAGTTCCAGAGCCCCACTCACACAGGTAAAAGCCACCATCTTTCATTCTCACTGCAGACTCAAAATGGCCGAGCAGCCCCTCCTTCCTCTCCCTCCTCCCCCCCCTCTCCCGCCTCCCCCACTTTACTGAATCAAGGTGCCAAGAGCATCAGGACCATCCACACGCCTGGCCTCGCCAGCTACAAGGCACAGAACGGAAGTTCCAGCAAAGCCACCCCAACCACAGCAAAGGACACCTCTTAAGGCCAAACCCTGTTAGAGTAAAATTTTTTTCAAAGAAAATTTCTGTCTTCAACAACTGTGTTCACAAGAAAATGTAACATATTGCTGTATTGTTCGAGGCTTAACCCTAAGTATGTGCAAAATACTGGATTACAGACTTCACGAAAGCTTGTTTGTTGTTTTGTTGTTTTTTTTTTTTACGTTGTTGAGGTTGTAATTACGTAGTGTTTCAGACTATAGTCAATACCTGTTCAGTGAAGTGAGCATGTGTTACCAAAAGAGAAGGACCATGGCAGAGAGGGGAGCATTTGCGAGGCAGGAAAAAATGGACTGAGCATGTAAAACATGTATGATTCCAGAATTTTAGTATGTTTTGTATAAAAATATTTTTCATTACGGAGACTAGAAGTGAACAGAGAAATACACAAGTGTGACTATACAAATTGTAAAACAGATTCTATAATATTTCCTTTTATTTTAGTGTTATTTAGCTTTATTACAGATTTCTATTTTTGTCAAAACTTCATTGTTCCTTTCAAGATCTTTTTTGCCGAGACATTTTTGATACTATAGCATTGTACATTTGAGAGTAGTGTGCTAGACGAAAAGCCAAGGAAACTTCTACCCAGCTGCCCAGGCGCAAGTAGAAGGCAATTTATCAAGCCGATTGCACTGCCATAAAAATTATGTATAATAATTTGCCGGCCCAAGCAGGTTTATTTTCTTTGCTCTTTCTCTCGCTCTTGTTTTCTTTTTTTGCCATATTGGGATTCTCTGGTTGTGTTCTTTGCAGCATCGAATCCTTATTTTCTGCAACCTGGTGACCCACACTATTGCATTGTGGATTTTACAATGTACACTTCTGTACGGTTCTGTAAACTGATAAACTTTTGTAAATATATAAATAAACATAAAAATACTGTATGTGACAGCACACAGAGTAGTTTTCCCACACCAAAGTTAATTTTTATGCATGCTTTAAAGAATATATATTGGGATGGGCAGACATGGGACTATCCATACATTTTTAAAAAGCAACCGGTTTGCACAGCTAGAGTGTTTTTTGTAAATAAATGTATTTGTATAACACAGTCATGTAATATACAAAAATATAAGCAGAGACTTTGCAAAACAAAATAAAGGGCTGCATGCTTATTATTTTTTGTACTTTGTCACTATAATTACTTCCTAGTCAAAGAACAAAATGTATTACCAACATAAATGGTTTGGGCTTTGCGGGCATTATAATAAACAACATGTAACAGGCACAAACTGGTTTCCTGAATGCTCTGGGGTGATGAATTTGTGATCGATTCATTCAGGGTGGTGCCTTCTGCTCTCTTCTCTGTGGCTTAGAACGATTTGGCTAAGCAAAAGCAGCCTAAATACAGTGTTTCCGCCCTCGCTTAGCAGAGGGTTTCTTGTTATGTTCTCTATCTTTTTTGTTCATTTCCAATAAAAGTAAAGTAGAAATAAAATATTTGCCACTATAACTTCTTTGAGTTCTCAATTAGAAAAAAAAAATGTATATATATATATATATGGTCTAAAAGAATATATGCTAGCTAACTTTATAGTCTGTTTTTCTTTTAAAAATGGGAGAAAAGTTAGTTAATACCCAGATTGTTAATTAACTGCAAGAACAATCTTAGGAAGTTTATTATTTGGGCCTCCAAAATATTTAACTTGGCAACTTGATGTAAGTACAAATATTCTTACTACTTTAGCACCTTGTTACTTGTTAATGCTCACAAACTGGGAGCTTACTGACCTGGTATACTTTGACCAGAAATACTGTATTATGTCTCCACTCATTACAGTAATTGCAATCACAAATTTCAGGTAGGACTTAGCAAAGTCATTATCTTATACTTCTGATAGAAAATGTCCCAACAAGCCATGTCCCATAGCTGACTCAACAACTATGTTACTTTGAAACCTACATAATAAAGAGCTCATTTATTTGTACCTGTTCACAAACAGTTCTTTGTAAGCAGCTAAGTAATAGTTTGGTGCTTACATTTTCAGTTTAACTCCCAACTTCCTGAAACTTCTGCAGGACAGACAGGTGATGGTCCATTGCAGCCAACGTAATGAAGGACTGTTGCCAGGTAAGGGAAATCTCCACAAGGACCCAGTTAAGCACAATGCTGCCTGCCTGCTCTGGAAATTGGAGGGAAGGCACCATATTTGGAAGAACTGAACATAGGTGCATTACCTGGTTGCTATGACAACAGTGAACAAAGGGCCCTGGCTCCTTTAATGTCTAAATGGATTGTGGTAGTGGGCTTTTCAGGCTTTATTAGTCTATCAGCAGATCCTCACTACATTGTTTTCAAGCTCATTATCCAACTAACAGATCATTGCATCTGAAAAAGATTATTAGAAATAAAGCCGAGGGGCTGCTTAGATTCACTCAGGAAAGTCTAAATCTGCGCTGCTCACTGGCTGTCCAACCTCGGGTACAGCTCTGTTTGCTCCTCGGCTAGTGGAGACTAAGAATAGAACTTACCGCAGGAGTGTTGGGAGGATTAAACGTGATGTATAGAAAACTTTGAAGACAGTAAAGGTTGGTAAAGCTGATTGTTGTCGTGGCCACTGAGACTGGGTAAGAGACATCCAGTCTCACTGGGGAGGGACTGGCACCAACACGCGAGAAAACAACTCACACACCAGACAGGAGATAAGACCAGGGAGGTCACTTTGTGCAGGCGATGGCCTTGAGACCGCAGACATGCAATACAGAACCTCTCAGTGTTACAGGATTTAAAAAAAAAAAAAAAAAAACTGCTTTACTTTGAGAGCTGCTTCTGTGTGACTGAATTATCTACAAAGTAAAACAGGTTCCACAGATTTGGAGCACAACTAAGGGCCTGGAATTGCAGCTGCAGAGTGTGTTTGGTGAGCTTGCTTGTTAAGGCTTGGGAGGAGGGGTCCCAGTCACCCCATCCAGACCTCCCTCACTGCCAGGTGCCCTCCCTCGAATGGGTGCCCTGAATGCCAGCCCAACAGGAAAAGCAACTCATAGTGAGCAACAGGAGCAGACTCAGCTACTTCCCAAGGTAAAACCAGGTCTCTTCCCTGTAATTGAACTCCTCTTCCAAGGCCTCTGTCAAAGCAAAGGTTTTTTTGAAAGTAACTAGAGATAGAGCAATGGGGATGGTGTCACCCAAATCTTCAAGAGGTGGTTTTGCAGAAGTAACCAACATTGCCCAAGCAGGCACACCCCCGCCCGGCCCGGGCACCCCTGAAGAGAGTGTCCATGAGTAAAGTAATCACAGGGCGCTTTGGAGAGAACTCCAGACCCACCTGCCAGACTCTGCTCAGGACGCAGCAATGTCAAGTAATGCTCAACAGCTCTGGTAAAAAAGCTTACGCTGCAGACTTAAAGTTACACAAAAGGTCTGGTGTAAATACCTCGCGTTTACGGGGGATTCCTTAATCCTTTCATTGGTGAACACATCAGCAAGAACTACCATCTGTTGCCTATTATGAAACAGGTGTGATGCTAAGATGCTTTGCCTTTTAATTCTCACCAAACCTCATAAAAAGTTACTGTCAATGTCCCTCCCCGAGGGTGAAGGAAAAACAGGCTGCATAAGATACGAAGCCGCAGGACGCCTGCCAGGGGCGAGGCTGAGGTGTGGGTGCTTGGCCGTTCTGCTCCCGCGGGGGCCTTTGCTGTCTCTAACAGGCGTTAGAGGGCATTTTTGTTATTGTGTGCGTTATTCAGAAAATAGTCCGTTTGCGAAATGTTCGGTTGTAAATAGTGGTTGCCTCGCCTTCAAACAACAGGTGCTCTGCTCGGGATTTATCTTTTCATCCAGTGTCACGCGGAAGGCGGGAGAGTCTGCGTGGGTTCCGGGAATCGCGTCGGCTAAAAGCCAATGCAGGGGGCTGAAACCTGGAAAAAGCCGCTAATTGCCCGCGTCTCTGGGTAAAGCCCCGCCTACGCTCCGCCCTGGCCACGCCCCGACCCCGCTAGGCCACACCTCACAGGGAAGCCTTCCGCTGGTATCTAGCACCCCCTACAGGCGTTTATGAGTGTTGCGCCCCAAATTTCCTGGTCAGGAACTTAAGAGTCGGCTGCTCAGCCTCTCAGAGAAAACCTTTGAAATGACAGGACAGGGTCTCAGTGCTACCAGACCCTACCCTCCCTTTTCGACTACAACCTCTCAAACTACAAATATTCTGTACAAGATAATTTTTAAGTAACATTAATTTGTAAGTGTTTCAGGTGAGAAGCCTTATAAATCAACATCTGTAGATACCACTTTGTATTCATCACCATACAATCCATCTCTTTTATCCTGCTTACCCATCCTCTCCCCTTCCCTTCTTTCAAGCACTATTTGTTTTTATAATCTAAGAGTTTTTGTTCCGTTAGTTCATTAGTTTTGTTTCTTTATCTTCCCTACATGAAAGAAAGCATGCAGTGATTTTCTCCATCTAAAAAAATTTTTAAGGATTTATTTATTCAGGCATACAGAACTGGGATACAGGTAGAGGTGCAGGGGCTGTGAAAGGACCCACCAGAGACAGTGGGGAGCAGAACAGGCAGATGGACGAAGTACACTGCTGAGGGGAGCAGCAGGCGGGTCAGGAGAGGCCTGCCACGCCATGTGGGTCACCTCCCAGGCCGGGGATCGAACTCATGCTGAAGCAGCTGCAGCTAGTTTTGTAATGCTGTGCTTCAACCCGTTGCGCCACCAGGGAGAGCCCAATCTAAAAAGCTTAAATGAGGAAAAAAAAAATTTTTAAGATAAAATTCTTAATGATACATCCTACCTACTTACCTAGTTTCAGGACAAAACCAAACCACCTGCATAGGTAAGCCGACTCCCCAAGAACACTGACTGCTCATGTGACTTTTCCTAAATAGAGAATGAGTCTGAAGCCTCAAATAAAGCGGAGTCTAATTTGCTTTCACTATTTGTTTAAAGTGAAACAGAATTGGCCTCAGGACTCTGATCAGGAGGTTTTTTGCTTCCATAAACGTGCAGTGGGACATGTCTAGGTTCTGCTGGAAAAAGCAGTTGTTCCAGGGAGCTCATTGCAGGACACCTAACATCCTGGACCTGTGTCTATTAAATGTCCGTTTGCCTCCATCATTTTTAGACAACTAAAAACACTCCATAAATACCCACAGTTGCCTCCAACGCACAATACCGTTTTGGCCGAGAACCAGGGCATACTTCACTGTTGAAAAGTCACCTGAGGACATAAGGATCCAACAATGAGGTGCCACCATGGGATCCAGCCTACTGAACCCCTCAACAGGAATGCAACACTGAGGGTGCAGATGGGAAACTCTAGTCCACTCCAAGTCCTGCCATCTCTGGAATGTTTTCATGATGCCTATATCCATATTAGCATCTGAGCTCTCTTCCTTCCTTGCTCACCTAAGTGAGCAAAGGATTAACAGTAAGAGAAATCCAACCTCTAACTAACAAGGAGAGGGAGGGACAGGACATCTCTGGGAGATGAATGGGAACAAAGGTCTCTTTCTGCTGAAGCTCTGTGTTAAGCACAGGCCCTATCATTTAGAACCAGGACCCTACCCTGCCTCACATCCAATGTCCTCCCCAACCTAACGTGAAAAGACGAGAACAGGGTGACTGGCGGCTGAGGGGAAATACCCTGGCCAGGGAAGACCCACGTGAGTCCAAAATGGTATCTAGGTCAGTCTTGATTGTGCCAGGTCTTCAACTCATCTGCTCCCTGAGATTATAGGAAAGCCCTGAAGATGCTTGGCCTGGGTCACACCCCATAAACTCGGGATCAGGAGACCAGAGGCACTCTCTGTGCAGGGGGCTGTCAGTCAGCTCTCTTCACGGTTCTAGTGGGAAGCCAGGGTTGAGAACCACAGCCTAACCCAGGATGGGAAAATGCCTCTTTTCAAAGTAAACAGTGGCTCTTACCACAATGCAGAAGATTCATACTTGAAAAGCATGGTTCAGTCATCACCTTTGAGTTTTTCAAACTATCAACTGTTATTTTAAAAAGTTGCAATTTGTGACTTAATTTTAAATAATATAATAGTTTATTTTTACACCATTTTGTGCATTTTTCCATCTCGGTTGTAATCCCCATAGACTTCCCATCACCAAGTCACCCAGTGCCATCTGTGACTTATTTTTATTTTACCCTGCAAATAGATTTTTGTCACTTGGTGTGTATTAGAACTCCGTTTGTGTTTTGAGATTTCCAGTTCTGCCATTTCCGGGTTTCCCACTACTGGCTAAAGCTAGGGCTTGTTTGGCCTGCAGGTGTTAACATTTATGGTGTCCAAATACCTTTGCAGGTGGAGTAATTTAAGGATTGAACTTCTAGAAATTGCAGATGTAGCTTCTCTGGAAGTCCCGAGATTTGGTTAAATGCGACACTTCAAGTGCACTTGTTACAGAATCCCACTAATGGAGAACAGTGTTTTAGGGATGTATTTCAAAGGTGGCATCTAAGGCTCCATTTCAAACACTGTGAATGTATACAACAATAAAGTAGACATGAGGAGCTGCTCCTTTTGGGGAGAAATCTGGTGGGAGCGTGACTCACAGCAGCTGTGAAATATTCAGGTGATAAGGTGCCTGAGAATAAAGCAGAAGTGTTCAGAAACAAGGGCAGCTGAACACCAGGCAAGAGGAAGCTTGTCTTGGACCTCACCCTTGTAGAGTAGAAGGTCAGGAGATGGCAATGAGGCTCCTGGATCATCGGGTTAGAAGTAGGGGCAGAGAGGTTTTGCGCCCACCGTTGCTCTCCCGGACCCTGCAGGCAGGATCTCTCCCCTAGACATGTCATGAGATGTCTCAGCCACCTACCCCAAGCCCTGGTCCCTCACTTCTCTCTTTCCTGCAAAGAAGACCTTCTGCAGGGCCCTGTGGTGGTCTTCACCCCACTCCTCAGTCAGCATTTAAAAGTGGTTTTTGATGTAGCAATTTAAGCAGATTTAATCCAATGTTACAGACACATCAGAGACCTAAGATTGCTTAGTGCTGCAAATAAGGCACTTTGATTTTAACCTGTCCAGTGTTCTTTCTTGGGTGTCTTCTGATTTTTCTGCTTGTTGTGCCAATGTCTGGGGCCTCAGGCCCCTCCTGCCATATTCCTGGTGTCCTGAGCCAGAAAGGGTCTCCCAGCTGTGGATCCTGCTCTTCCTGCCGCAGAGAGCTCTGCCAACCTCCTGGCCATGACAAGTGTTTTCTGACTCTAGCATGAACTTCAGTCAACCAAGCTAAGAAGAGATATTTTACTCACAAAAGAGTGCACTCACCTGGAAATGGGGTAGGGATAGGGGAGGAAACTTTCAGGATAAATAGATCATTGTGTGGTGATTACCATCAGACCATCTTTATTTCCAGAGATGAACAGACTCACAGAGACCTTGCCAGGTCTGACACACTAGCCACATCCTGGAGGAAGCATCCTTTTCATTGAGAGGCCCCAGAGAAAGGGACCACAGCCTCCTTCTGCCCCTTCTCTCTCAAATTCCTCAAAGGAGGTTCCCCCAGGTGAGGTGAGGCATTCCTGTCCCACTGCTACCAGCCCTGGGTCTCAACTCAAATAGCTGCCCGTTGCTCCCTTTGCTACAGCTGTCTGCTCTGCTCCTTGGATAGATCCAGGCCACAGGTGGCTTCCTCGGCCTGAAATTACCTCCCTCCCCCCCCACCAAAGTCTGGATCAGTCCCTGCTGTGAGCACCCTTCCTAAGACTTAGGGGAGTCTGATATAATGTGACAGGAAAGAAGTACAGGACAGTAAAAGACAGCAAAAAGCACAGGACCTGCTAGACACAAGGACAATCAAAAAACTCCATGTTCTTCATGAAGACGCAGGCTGGAGGAGGGACAGTGGGACATTCACAGCTTCCCCCTCCTGCAGGACACCCAGAACCAAACTCCCGCCAAGGCTGCAGCTTTTTAGGAAAAAGCTATTCGCTTGCTGCCACCTAGTGGTGTGTATGGAATTTCCTCAAAGAGACTCGCAAAGCCGCTGCTCCCAGAAGCTCTCAAGTTCTTCCACCTCGGTTTTGGTGGCGGCTATAAAATGCAGTGGACGACAGAATGCAGCCATCGGCCAGGGTGGGGGTATGAGGGACATTGGACTCATCTGCCAGAGCCACTCACTCTATCCCCGTCTTTCCTGTTTTATGGAGAATTTATTATGGAAAATAGGCACTAGGTAATTACTGTTCCCTGCCAAGTACTTAGGAGGCAGGAAGGGGCAGCATTTACTCAAAGGGTTAAGCATTTCATCGTGCAATTCCAGCTATCGAAAAAGAAAATGCTCTAGACTCAATGTCAGTGTCCTCTTAAAATTCTCGTGTTGCAGGTCTACCTGCAAATAATAGCATTTAGAGGCAGGACCCTTAGTGGGTGAGGAAGGGTAGATGTCCTCAGGGCGAGGCGCTCGGGACAGTATTCACATCCTTATAAGTAAATGCATACAATGCTACTCAGTTATTTACTTCTTGAGTATACTTTTGTTGATTGTGTGCTTTAGGAAATTATAGCGGTTTACTTACATTGGCAAAAAGGAGCTCAGGATAGTTGTTTATTGTCTGCTTAATGTGTGTGTTAAAATATTTCAGTATCTGCAGACTCTACAGTGCTTGTTTGGTTTGTGTTCTCTCTCTTTTTCCTAAATAGAAATAGTGAGTAGCAGCTATCAATTATTTGGTACCTACTTTTATTTTTTTTTAAGATTTATTTATTTATGCATACAAGAACTGGGGTACAGGCCAGAGGTATGGGGGTGAGAGGATTCATCAGAGACAGAGTGGGGAGCAGAA
>NW_004567131.1:25058326-25081939 GCF_000260355.1 Condylura cristata
ATGGATAGAATCATCGTACAGCATCAGCTGTGAGGGGAAGGGGACAAAGGAAAAGGGAGGGGTGGAGCTAGAAAATGTGCCTCGTCATCTATGGTATCAGCTGTGAGCCTGCCCGCCAGGTGCTTCTCAACTGCTTGATGACTCAGCACTGGAACTAAGCCCTGGATCCCCATCAGGGTTTCAGTCTTGTCAACAAGGCTTTCCACTGATCAGCTTCTGGGGTTCCTTGTCCTACACGGGTCCTCAACCTCCTGGGCCCTGGTGACCTCAACTGTAAGGTCGAGGCAGCCAGGACAAGCCTGGGAAACCTTGACTTTGGAGCTGTTACTGTCTGCATGCTGGAGTCTCCTAAACTTGAGCCCCCTAAGTTCTGGGAACTGCCTGCATTCTGGGAACTGATAAGCATGGTTGATGATCACTTCTGAAAAGCAGCATCCATGCCTTATAAAAGCTTACCCGTGTTCCCCAGCAGGCCAGACTTCTCCAACCCCCTGTGGACGTTGTGAACCTCCCTTGGGAGCAGGAGCGTGAGTGGGAACACAATAAAGTTCCTGCCTGTCAGAAACTTTGCCTGGCTCTCTATCTCTTAACTGCACTGAGCCTTTCACTCAGGATGCATCCCCTTCCCAGGGTGATCCAGCTTTAAGCTCTTGGTTGATTCGAAAGGCACCTTGCAGGGTTGGGCTCCCATAACTGACTAGGCTATTCTGACCTTGCTTAGGAATATAAGGCTGTCGGTAACAAAATGGTGGCCAAACAGGCTGCTTGGATTTAGCAGACCCACATGCACACAGACCCAGCTCCAGGCCCTGGAGACCCAAATGCCTCATGCCTGCCTCGGAGCCTGCAAGAGCTTCTTCCTTAATCCACTGTCCAGGTAGTAGAGAGTTCAAGGCATGGACTATAAGGGCTGTCTGTGGTGTGATACTGATGATGAAATCAGGCTAATCAAAGCACAAATATAAAATACATTTCATTCTAGCAGTTCATTCACTTGATGTATAACTTTCACCTATTTATGCAATAGATATATGTTTCTGATTGTGCACTCGCCCTGGCCTCTGAAAATGTTAGCTTCTGAGCCAGTCGAGATGGCAAGTCACTTTCGTTTGGAGAGAGCAACATGTAGCTTTCTCCTGGCTTGGAGTGTGACACTCAGGCTGTCAGGGAGGTCTGGTTAGTCTACGCTGTGCTTGGTTTGTTGTTGGGGAAGCAGGAGAACTTTGAGAGCAGCGGTGGGCAGAGGGCTGATGCAGGGCAGCCCCGGGGACCTGCAGGAGAGCTGGCTGCCCTGAGCCTTTGGCGCGCTCCGAATGAAAGAGCCAGAGAGCTAGAGCAAGCGCTGTGCCTGCCAGCCTCCAGGTCTCTCAGTGGGCCTGCCGCCAGCTGTGCTCAGGGGACCAGAGAGGTGGGCAGGGAGGAAGAGAGCAGATGTGACCAGAGAAGCCCCAGGAGGAGGGCGGGAGACGGGTGCTGAGGCCCCAGCACTGCTTCATTCTCACAATTCTGGAAGCCCTGCGTCATTTTCACGGGACCATCAACTCCCTTGAGATGATCCAGGAGCTCTTGCTTTGGAGCAGGATATACTGCACCCCAACATGCACTCAGGGCCACCCCCAGAGAAGTCCTGCCTGCCTGGTGAACCCCACACCTGCAATTGCACTGGTGTAGTTGCACAGACACCCTGTTCACCGCTACGTGAGGGACACGTGTCCTCTAGGGTCACGCCATCTCTTGCCCCCCCCCCTCAAAAGTAAGGACACCACAAATGCAAGAGGACCCCCTCGCCCAAGATGAAGAAATTGTCTTCTGAGTGGAAGTGCAGGAAGGAAGTCCTCATAGAGAAGCTGTCATCTAAGCGAGGGTCGGAGAGTGAGCAGGACCCAGGGAGGCAGCAAGAGGCAGGAAGCAGCCCGTGCAGAGGATCTGCCTGCAGCCCAGCACCCTGCGGTCTTGGGAGCTGACTCTGAAATGTTTGGAATGTGGGGTGCAGGGGAGACAGCACCAAGACTCTGCTTAATAAGGGCTTTCATCTAATGACTAGTCCCCCTCAAAGAGCACCACCTTATTCTTTCTCTTTGCCCTTGAGGAAGCCATGGCCCCAACCACCTGAAATCCCCCAGGACTGAAGGAATGGCCTCCCCACAACTGACCTAAGTCGAACCTATTTTGTGGCTCACTACCTCGCAACAGGGGAAGGCCCCTTGGGGGACATTCCACCCTGTCCTCCAAGAACTCACATGCCTGCAGGGCAGGAAAGACCCGGAGAGCAAACTGAACCAACTTTGTGTGCTCCCAGCAGCCAGCAGGGGAGGGCGGGGCAGGGCAGGGCAGCCCCCTCGTGCCCACAGGGCAAGGCGAAGGGAAGGCGAGGCCAGCCAGACATCGCTGCAGCTGGTGTGCAGGGTGAATGGAGGTGGTCAGCGGTTTTTTTCCTCCCTCCCACCACTAGCATCAATGATGCACCCCCGTGGGCTTACACGCTGCCTGACGGCTGCACGTGAGTGCGGCGTGGGCGCGTGAGTCCACAGAGCAGAGACTGGGCCTGTGGGCGTCACAGACGGGGGCCAGAGAAGAGCGCTGCCGGCAGGAGATGGGGCAGCCAGTGCAGCAGAGACCGGGGGCGGGGGTGGGGTGGGGGGGGGCTGGGAGGCCTGTCCACTTCCTGGCCCCCCTCCCCCCACCCTTCCCTGCCAGCCTGCAGGCTTGCCCTTCACCCATTGGCGGAGAAAGAGCATTAAGGCCTCAGAAAGCCTCCAGGACCCTCCCTGCCTGTCTGCCCGGATCACCGAAACCTGCCCTGGTGCCTCCGGGCACTACAGGGTGCTTCAGGGAAGGGGCGCAGATCACCTCCTAAAAGTAGGTTGAAACCCAAACAAGAGAAGCAGCAATAAATTGGTCCTTTTTGCAGGCAGCGTGAAAGTATTTGTGGACTTTACTCGACAAGTGGTGCATCTTGAGGAGCTTTTGGAAGACGTGCGGGGAGGAGCCGAGGGCCTTGGAGGCTGCTGAGGGAGGCTGAGCGCGGAGCTGTCGGGGCTGTGGCGGTGCTCCGTCCGCCGCTCGCTGAGGCTGGGCCGGGTCCGGAAGTCAGTGTCTGGCGTCTAACTGCGTGTGCGGGACTGGTTATTTCCGCCCCTGCAAAGGAAAATTTCCTTCTGCTTTCTGCAGAGTGAAAATCTCCTGCTAGATCATGGGCGACATTCAGAAGAGGAGCGTGTCCCACCTCCACGGCAGTGCTTGAGGCCACCAGCGCTTTCCCTCATCTGTTGGCCATGACAATGTCAGGTGCTTCTGGCAAGATGGTGGCACTGAGAAAAATGGACAGTATTTTTAAAAATAACGTTTTTAGAGCTAGAGACCAAGTCTTTAACAAATTAGCTCAATTACTGTTTCAAGTGTTGTGGCAGCAAAGACTAAAAGCCGGACCAAGCCCCGCAGATGACTTGGCATTTCCAGGGGTGCACATGCATCTGCCACCCTGAGCCCTGAATTCTGCCCTTTCTCTGTCACGGTCTGAACTGTCCAGTCTTCCTTGCAAAGCGATGCTCCCTTACTCTGGTGCCTGTTCTGGGGAGAGCACAGTCCCTTCAGGTGCAGGCCTGGGGCAGACAGCAGCTGAAGTCAGGCCCTGGGGGATGGAGGCCCAGCTGGGGGCAGCACAGGCAGCAGGGACGAGAACTGACATCTGCCAGGGTGTCCCCGTGCCCTTCCGGAGAACTAGAAGACACCAGATATCGCTGGAGAACTAGAAGACACCAGATATCGCTGGAGAACTAGAAGACACCAGATATCACTTTGAGTAAGTCAGCTCACTTCTTCCAAGGCATTTATTTCTCTTATCTTTCCCAGTGGGAAAGTGGTGGTAGGGCGTGGGGGGGGGGGGTTGTCACCTCCCTAGAAAAAGAGGAGGTGGCCATTATTAAGAGGAACGGGGAAGCGTGGGCAGACAGGCTCCTGGAGCCAGCGGAGAGGGCAGGTGAGGGCAACAGGGATGTAGAGTGTGTGCCGGAGGGAGGCCAGGACAGCCGCTGTCTTCTGTCACGGCACCATCCAGCACTAGGTTCAGGTATGGAAAGCCCAAAATAAGCACGCCTGAAACCAGCTCTCATGTTCCGTGGCGATGAGGCAGGGGCCACAGCTGGGCGGCTGTCCCCGGGGTAGGTGCGAGACTCCCAGGCGTGCAGCTCGCGTGCATCCCGGTGCCTCATGGTTCAAGAGGGTTTCTGGCTGCCAGACTCCACCAATGGGAAGAGAACATGGCCCCCTGCTGGCTGAAACCTCTTCTAGACCCGGGGTAAGAACTAACACCTGGCCACAGCTGGCTGGAGGAGGCCGAGGAGCATAGTGGTTATCAGCAGACACTGAGGAATAAGCAGGATGCGGCGCGATGCATTTCACTGGGCCACTGTGAGAAGCCAGTGCGCCTCCCGCAGGCAATGCTTGGCTTGCGGGCAGGCTTGGCTCTGGCCTCACGGAGGGGGGGGTGGGGGCACGGGCACCGGCAGTGTGGCATGAAGGAAATGCTTGGTCAAAGAACCGCTCCTCGATTCTTTCCATTCGGTCTTGTTTGGGAGATTTGGGGAGATTAAAGGGCTGTGTCCCCTTTACTCAATTCACTCCAGGAGTCAGAGTAGTAATTTAGGGCTTAAAGAGAGATTGCAGTATGGGTGAGTAGCAGGCCCAAGTGAGGGAAGGGGGCCCATGGGGCCTGGGGCATCTGAGAACACACACACTCTCTGCAAGGGGTGGCTGCCCTGTCCCTGCGCTGTAGGAATGGGGGGCCAGTGGCTGGGTGTTCCCAGACTAGACTACCAGGCGCAGAGCAGGATCTCTGTGGCCCCAGGCAGATGGTGTGAAGGAGTCCTCCTGGGGCCCTTAAATGAGGGCTTTAAATGGCTTTCTGCGCCATTTGTAATGAGGCAACCAGATGCAGGGCAGGTGGGGGTCTGGGAAGTGAATCTTTACTTCCCGGTGTTGTCTCGTGGTCTCTTCATTGGTCTCCACTGCACCCCACCACTCAGTCCTCTGCCCCTCATGCCTCTGCCACCGCCCCTACACGCTCATCTCTGACTCAGGTGCACCCACCTGTCTATACAGGCCCACCCCAGCCCCAGGCGTGTGTAAGACCACAGGGATCGGTAGATGCTGATGGCCGGCGGGCACAAAAGCCTGGTAACTTCCATTTACCCTACACAGACCTTTCCAGGTTTTTAAAATCTGGAAATTTATGTGACAACTCTTCTGTTCATCATGAACACGCTTCAAATTATGGCCACAGGCAAGCAATCAAGTCCTCGAAGACCACATGAGATGAAAATAATTAGGTATGAGGCAGGCTGGAGAAAGCTATCAGGAACTGCAGCTGGAGGGCTGGGAAATATTACCAGACTGGGCACAGGGGAAGAGACGTCATGGCAGAGCTTGACAAGGCTGCCTGGTGTGGTCCTCAGCAGGCTGAGAGGAGTGTGGGAAGGGTTAAGCTACAATTGTATGAGTTAAGAGGTTTTTTTCTTTGTTTGTTTGATGTCCAGCATGGTAAGATGACTATTTCGTAATACTAAACAGGTTATCTCTGGGAGAGATAGTGTCATGAAGAGTCATAATTCTGGTTTTGTGTTTGTACATTCTGGTTTGACCTGCAAAGCTTCTGGTCTCAGGTTTTGTTCTGTGCCCCTGGCTGAGAAATCTAGGAGCATAAGGACATGTTCAGCCTGTTCCTGCTTTCACTGAGGAAGAACCTGAATGTTTTTATGAGTGGGGGAGGGTGTGCCTGTGAACCAGTAAAGATCAGCCCCTGGAAATGACTAGCACTTGAAATCAAAGCCCTGGCTCCACTCATCCCTCCTCAGCTAGAGGGTCCTGAGGGATTGTGGTGAGGTTTCCAGAACAGGTCAATCATGGAAAATAATTGGAAAATTTCCCTTCCAGGGATTCATGAGAAGGAAAAGTTTAGAATATTAAAACCAAGAACTCAAGATAGCCTAAAGGGACGCTTTAACAGCCTTCTTTAAGTCAGTCATTTTGACCAAAATGAACAGAGATAATGAGCAAGTGACAAATTTAAAGCTCTCAGGCTGCTTGAAAAATGAAAGAGGAGACTGATGTTTTTGGCATCAGCATAGTCTAAAAATATCCATGCTTTCTGCCCAGTGCACAGGTTTTCATTTTGCTGTCTGAAATTAATCATAGAAAACTGAAATGTTATAAAATTACCTGGTGTCTAAGTGGCTCCATGGTTTTAGTAACTGCTAGAGGAGCTCTTTTTTTTTTTTTTTTTTGAGAATGTCTAAGAAAACTCCAACAGCCCTCTATGATCTCATGATGTCGATGCTCACTGTCATGGTGTAAGAGGTGTCAACATGCTGGGCCTTTTCCCCCATTGCTCATCCAAAAGCAGCCTTCAGATATTCTTAAAAAGAGAGGAATATCATCTGGGTATATTGAACTATACACACCATGACAAATGCTTACTTTGGGGGCATGAAGATGATAAGGGTAAAACCATGAATCTATTATGATGCTTTGTGTGAATAGATACTGTTTCTACCAGGTGAAACCCCCCCACAAGCAAGAGTCAGCAGAAATATCAAAGACTCAGACTGACAAAACTGAAACTGATAGATTCAGCATACAACAGAAGCGATAGCATACAACAGAAGCGATAGCTGCCATATGAAACTACACCTGAGAAACAGGAATTATTAATTCCTTCATTTGCATATGAGGAAACCCAGACATAGAGAAGTTAGGTGCTTTGTCCCAACTCATCCAGATGTAAATGGCAAAGATTAGATTTGGAGCCAGGTAGCCTGCTTCTAGAATTCATGTGAAAATACATGCACTTAAAACTTTAAAGGAATGAAAAGAAGGCATAAAATGAGATACAAATAAAGTCTCAAAATCGAGCAGGCTGGTTTGGAAAACAACTCAACAGAAATTTTAGAAGTGAGAGATAACTGAAATTTAAAACTCAATGGGCTGATTAAATTGCAGATTTGATGTTGCTAGAAGATAGTAAACTGGAAAGCAGACCTGTGGAACTTGCCCAGGTGCAGGAGAGAGCATGTGAGACATAAAATACAAACAAGGAGGCAAGGGGGTGAAGGGGAGCGAGCGTGAGTTATATAAGTAGACTGGGAGCCCTGATGGAGAAACGGAGTGGAGAAAGAGTGAATATGAAGAAGACACTGGGAGATTTTTCAAAACTGATGAGAGGCCAGCCCTCAATTTCAGAACATCAAACAAACACTAAAGAGCAAAATGAAAGGGAATCCATGCTTGGACACTTGGTAGCAAGCCTCAAACGCCACATAGAGACCATCTTAGAGCAGCTCTAGAGCAAAAGCAACAGATTCCCTCCACAGACCTAGACTGGAGACAGGTTAACATACAGAATGTTAATCAAAATAGTTAAAACTGGGCTTATCTACCACAGAGCAGTTGAGTTTAGGGAAAAAAAGATACAGAAAGCTCAGTGTCTTCGGCAGATTTAAACACACTTCAATATGTATGTATTAAAAAAGGATTTATTTATTTATGCGTACAAGGATAGGGTGTAGGCCAGAGGTCAGGGGGTGAGAGGATTCACCAGAGACAGACTGAGCAGCACAGGCAGATCTGCTGAAATACACTGCTGAGGGGAATAGCGGGTGAGGCCAGAGAGGTCTGCTGTGCTACACAGGTCAGCTCCCTGGCTGGGGATTGAACTCGTGCTGGTGATAGTTTGATAGTGATGAGACTCACCCCCTTTTGCCACCAGAGAGACCATCAAGACAAGACAACATATTTCTAGAAGAAATCCTAATGGAAATTTAAATACATAGCATTAAAACTTGTCTAATATAGTTTATACCATTTGAGGGAAATGTTTAACCTTAAATGATTGTGTTACAATAGAAAAAGGACTGAAATCAAGGTCATAGCACTACAGATTGTTTTCTGTGCTCTGATGTTAAGATGAAAAATCCTGGTTGAGAAAGTCTCGGAAAAGATTTCATAGAGGCCAGAGTGTGGTAAAGAAAGGCACGAGTGAGTTGGAACTTGATTCTGATGCTGCTCACCAAGTTCTTTTCTAGAGAATTATAATACTTGTTGTCATGGTAATAGCTGTCAGAAATTAAGCTCCTTCAGCACTGGAAGAAAACTAAGACCCTAATTTCTTGGCCTCTTTATGTTTATTATACTTAGGAGTGATCTATACTAAAAGTATGACATTCAACAATAACAATTTTTAAAAATTGGTAGAATAACAGCCCCCAACATACACAGATCCCTGTCTCCCTAACCTGCGAATGTTTCCTCATATGACAAAAGGGAATTTGTAGATATGATTGAGTGAACGATCTTGAGAGGAGGGAAGTATTCTGGATTATCTGTGCAAGTCAGAAATGAAATCACAATGACAGAGAAGGGAATGTGACTACTGCAGCAAGATGCTATTGCACTGCCTTTGAAAGTAGATGGAGTTGTGAGTCAGAAAATGGAAAGGACGCTGCTCGTGGAAACTGGCAAGTACAAGGAAACGAGATCCCCTAGATCCTTTGACTTCAGCCCAGTGAAACAGATGCTGGCTTTCTGATCTCCAGAAATATAATGCTCAGACGAGACCTCCAGAAGTATGAGAATATGCGTGCTTTGTCGTAAGCCACTGAATTTGTGGTAATTTGTTACAGCAATAATAGGGAATTTATACAGGTGTTTATACTGAAGCACTTTCAGCAAGGCTGAAAACTTCCTCTATTAAAAAACCCATCGCGGGGCCCTCCCTGGTGGCTCAGCGGGTTAAAGCGCTGCACTAAGAAGCTAAAATCACTTCCGCATGAGTTCTATTCCCGCCTGCCCCGGAGGGGACCCACAAGGCGCGGCAGACCTCTCCTGACCTGCCCACTGCTCCCCTCAGCAGTGTACTTCGTTGATCTGCCTGTTCTGCTCCCCGCTCTGTCTCTGGTGAATCCTCTCACCCTCCGCTTCTCTGGCCTGTACCCCAGTTCTGTATGAATAAATAAAATCTTAAAAAAAAAAAATCGCTAGGTGGCAGCCGTTTCCCACTCGGCCGCGGCTGCCCTCAGACCCCTCCGGAAGCCCAAGATCGCCAAAAAAGAGAACCAAGAAATTCACCCAGCACCAGTCAGACCATTATGTCACAACTAACCTAACCGGGAGAAACTCAGACGCACTGAAAACAGGGTGCGCAGAAAGTTTGAGAACAGATCTTGATGCTCAGCATTGATTACGGGATAATAAAAAAGCGCGTGCTGCCCGGTGGCTTCCACAGTTGCCGAGGCCGGGTGGAGGAGCGCCGAGTGCTGCTGATGTGCGGCAAATCTCTTTGCCCAGGGCGCTCGCAGCGCCGCCTGCAGGGATCGCGGAGCCATTGCAGCAAGAGCTGCGCAGCTGGCCTCCGAGTCACCGGTCCCCACGCCGGGCTGCGCAGAGCTCAGGACTCGATTGCGTGCTCATGGGTTGTGCCGTGATTTCTTCCTGCTGACATGGGCCTGGCAATGCTCAGTCCTGAGCGGCAGAGACCTGGGCAGAGCTCCAGGGGACCCGCTGTGAACGCACCGCACTGGAGAGAAATCCCTGTTGCGAGCCACTGGGTTTTGACCTGTCCCTTGCAGCGTTAGCTGCCCTGTGTGATCCCGCAGGAAACGTTGTCTCAGCAAGAGCCCCCCACACTCGCCTCTGCAGGGAGGCAGGAGTAATGAGAGAAACTGCTTAAAGGCTGCTGGCTTTCTGTTTGGAAGACCAGAAGGGGGATTGTGAGTCTAGACAAGAGCCTATAGTAGATAGAGGCTTATGTTGTTAAAAGTGTAAGGTGGAGGTTGGGCGCTCAGGATGCTTCTGGTGAGCGTGTGTATCCTGTGTCTTTTGAAAGGATTTCAGAACTGTGAGTATTAATACTAAAACACTAAATACAAATGAAGGAGTATCTGAGGAAATCAAGGATGTAGCTAAGTGAAATACATAAGCAAGAGTAACAATGCCAAACTCAGAGAAAATTTACGCCTGGAAGTGCGTCCTGGGGTAGACTAAAGGCCATCACAAATCCCGTCCCTTCTGCTGACAGGAGTCGAATTCACCTCCCCTTGACCCTGGTCTGGACTTACACCCTATAAAAGCAGCAGCAGAAGTGACCTTCTGGGCTTAGAAGACTTCAGCATGAGAAGGCTGGCAGCTCCTAGCCCATCACTTTGAACCACTTGTCCGTGGCTGTTCCCTCTGGGAAACCTCCCTCCATGCTGTGAAGCCCAAGTCAGGTGGAGAGGTCAGGCATGCCCAGCTGAAAGCCAGAAATGTGAGTGAGCCCTTTTGGATGAGAAATTCAGTCCTGGTTCAGATCAAGAAGCCCCACAAGAGAAGTTCAAGGAGACTGTGTCCCTGAAATGAATCAATCCACAAAAACATTTTTTTGAATTTTTAAAGTTGTTAAGTCATGGATTTGGGAGTGCTTAACCACCCCACAAGGATTGTTGGACATCTGTAGTTCCTGTGCCCCATGGCTAGAGGGAGAGGGAGTTTACAGCTTCAGAAGGATGACGCTATAGGAATGGTGGCGAGCTCACAGCTAAAGCAGAACTCAGGACTACAGAAAGCTTGAGGTGTTGAACCCACTGTTGCCTAACACTGTGATCAGCATGTCAGAAATTAATTTGAATTAGATGTATTTCTGCAAATGTCAAGAGAAATAATCTCCTATGGCTGAAAGAATACCCTTACAAAGGTAGGCAGTAATAGATGTGATTATTTTTCAGGGACATTGGAGTTTATTCAAATGAACAAATGTTCTTGGTAAATCATTACATATGACAAAGTTGTCAAGTAATTTCTTGACAAAGTTGTCAAGTAATTTCTAAACAGGAAGGAGAAGAGTGTAATTCCTGGACTCTCAGCCTCCTGCAAATGACAACACTGAGGAGAATTAGAACATTTGTGAGAGCCCACAGGAATTTTTCCAAAACCCACTCTTTCATTCCCACAACAAAACTTGAAAGGAACCAGGGCAGTTACATACAGCATTAGAACATGAAGTCTTAAGAGATGAAACCTCTCTTAGTTGATGCCTGCATGATGGAGTCAAATTAACTTGGTTTTTCAAACAGCTAAAGTTGGATAGAATTCTCTCCCTCTTATGGAGACAAAAATCTGCCTCCATGGAACTTGTTCACTCTTCCATGTTAAGCAGGTAGAATCCTTAAAATAGGTTAACACCAGATTTGGTGGACATGACAAAGGTCTTTAAATCTCCGTTGAATAGTTTGGTGTGATTTCAAAAATCACTGACTTTAATGAATAGATTTAAAACTCACCACAAAGAGCCTGAGACCTAAGTAATTGCTGTAACTAATATGTTTCAAAAATCATGAACAAAAAACAAAATTTGCTGTGAAACCTGGGAATACACAATACACAAAAATTTACATAATGTGGTCAAGAACTGGAACACAATCATTTTACCTCCTGGGAAATTTTTGGGACTCTCAAAATCAAATGCTGACATACCTGTGTAAAATACAGCAGATAGCAAAGCCAGCATCCTGGTGTTTTGCTTACTTTTGTTGGTAGGGTTTCACTACTGTCATCTTTATTCTTAAAAGGTTCAAGACATCTTATTTGCCGTCTTGCAGGATAAAGGAAAAGGTCAGGCTGTTAAGCCGCAGCTCTCTGCGGTTATCACCTGCAATTCTCTGGTTATCACTTGCAGCTTTGAATGCAGGAGGCGCTGGGGAGCCTGGGCTTGGGGAAGGCATGCCTAAGGGTAATCACCTGGAGCATGTTGTGGGCACTCAGTGTGCACACCTGAGCCTGGAGGCCGAGGTGGCCTCACTCAGAGGTGGAGGGCGGCTAGGATGGACGGGTACAAGAGGAAGAGGCCACAAGAGCCGGCCAGAGAGAGCCCAAAGAGAAAGAGTAAAGATTGGCTGGGGGTGGGGAGACCTACTAGCTTCCTGAAGCCCCGCCTCCTGCCTTGCCAGCCAGTAGGTTTGCCCAGTTGGTGTAGAAAAAACATGAAAGCCTGGAAAAGCCACCAAGGGCTCTCCTTTGTCCATCTGTCCAAATCAGCGGGGACCCTGGCCTGCACTTGCTGGCACACCACTGCGTCTCCAAGAAAGTGTCTGTAGAAACGCTATGCTCAACACCTGGACATTCGGTAAGTCTTTTTCCATTTTCCAGTATTTGCTTCCTGTTACTGCTTTACGATTTGAACGTTTGCGTGTGTAAAATCTGAATCCTCTCGTTGGCTGCAAAGACTTTACTTTCTCCTGTCTTGTATCGCTTTTACTCTTCTAAGATGCCATTTCAGCCCTCATTTCAGCTTTCATAGCAAGAACGCTGTGACACCCATGGAGCAGATGCCCCCCTTCTCCCCACTTCTGCCCTTTCTGAGCAGTGTCTCCCCAGTTTTGCCCTTTCTGAGCAGACCACAGAAATGCCTGTATGACCACCAGCATCCACTGTTGTCTGTGGGCACAGACCAGACTGCTCAAACTTCTGGGGTGTGTGTGTGTGTGTGTGTGTTAATTTCTTCAGGCCGGTAGGAATATTTTACTCTTTAAGAATTCCTGGATATAGAATTTTGTTGCAAAAACCTCCACATATATACTATAAGGAGCCGTCCTCCCTCACATTAGTCATAAAACAAATTCCAGATCCATAAATACCTAAAAGTGACCACCACACGTTAAGCCTATTAGAAAACTTTAGGGCTGTGGATCTGGTAGCATTTCAGTGGGACTCAGAATGCACATGCAAAAAGCCTTTTGTACTTTCTTTTCACATTTAATGAAAGCTACAATTTTTAAATGTAGACAATTAAATCCCTTAAAGTTGAAAAATAGAGACAGTATCTTAGGCCCCATTTGAAGACAGACTAGTAACAGTACATAAAGATCTTGTAGACAAAGCTAAGGGAAAATGTCCGAAAGTAGAAAACAACAAAAAGTGAGAAACCTTCTCATTACCCCACGGGTGTTTTAAAACCCAGATTAGAAAACCCAGGTTTTGGCACTGTGTGCACACAGGAGACATGTCCCAATTCAGTCGCCATGCCCATTCCCAAGAAAATGGGAATGTAAACAATGTGACAAGAAGGTACAGAAAGCTGTTAAACTATGTGATTTGTGAAATTAACTAGAATAATGAAAGCTGTGCCTACCACAGAAGTAAAATGTGAACGGAAGGGAATATCCATATCTCTGGGGGGAGAGGCTCTGGAGTGGGAGCAAAGCGAACAAAGTGGTGTAAAAACAGGCCTATCTTTAAAACAGATGTGATGCATTAAGATCTGACACTACAAAATGTTAATATTCTTACATATAGAAAGGACTTCTGATGGCTTAAAAACACTGACTTTTCCACAGGTTACTTGTGCCTGCCATGTAAACTAAAGGAAAAGAGAATACTTAATTTTGTTCAGAACTTGGCACCAAGAATCATACATCATTTAAGAAAATCACAATTGCCAGTAGCAAAACTATTTGTGGATTTAGTGCATTGTTAGTGCAAACATCTGACTGCATGTTAAAATGTTTATTATTTTATTATAATTATTTCCTATAATAAAGAATAAAAGACATTCTATTATATATTCAGTATAAGTTCACCTTATACAGATATTAATAGTGAATTTCATTTTAGAGTAGTATTTTTTTTTAAAGATTTATTTATTTATTCATATAGAACTGGGGTACAGGCCAGAGATGCAGAGGGTGAGAGGATTCACCAGAGACAGAGTGGGGAGCAGAACAGGCAGATCGACGAAGTACACTGCTGAGGGGAGCAGCGGGCGGGTCAGGAGAGGTCTGCCACGCCATGTGGTCTCCTCCGGGGCAGGCGGGAATCGAACTCATGCGGAAGTGGCTTTAGCTTCTCAGTGCAGTGCTTTAACCCGCTGCGCCACCAGGGAGGGCCAAAGTATTTTTTATAGAAAAAGAATATTAAGTCTGACAGGGCTGAGAACCACGGGATTTGATGATAATCTTAAGGGTTTCTCAGTCTTTACATCTGAGATTTTAAGTACCCATTAAGTATCCATTATATATCAACAACTTTGTGTTTTGCAGATGTGTGGCAGATGTATCTGGAACAGTATCTCATTTAACTCCAGTAAAACTTATGATAGGTACTTTTATTCCCTATTGTTTTTTTTTTTTAATTCAGAGAAATTAACTTGTGTAACTCTAAAAGCTAGGAACTTGGTGTGACTCCCAAATTCATGTTCTTTTCAAGTAAAGGAAAAGAACAGATTCTTTCAGCTATAAAAGTACCATCTGTAGATAGGAGCAAGTTTAGGCCAGTGCAAAACAAACATTTACCAGAGATCCCTGCCAGGCATGGCAAATAAAGGGGAGAGATGGAATGTATACAGTAGGCAATTATTTAAAGACAGGACAATTATTACAAGTGGATAATATTTAAAAATATAGTAGAATAAGTTTCAAGCCATGCAAAGTTCACCAAAACAATTTTATTTCCAGTGTTTAATTGGGTATGCACACAGGCATGACACAGGTTTGGATTCATTAAGTCCTCATGCAAATTATATTCTTCTCGATAAAGAAGCCAGTTTCATCAGGTCACTATCTACACATCTATGTTACAACAGTTATATCAAATCTGGTATCTGAAGAAAAGATACACATATAATATGTTCATTTAAGTTACGTATTTTACAGAAAGATTAAAAATTCAAGTCACACAAAACTCAAACGGTATTAAAAGTTTGAATATAAAACTCAGAGATCCACCTGGAATGACTAAAGAATGGAAGTTTTTGCGTCCACCTGTGTTAAAACTGGTAAATGTAGTGAAATTTGTTACCAATAAAACGCCTTCATTTATTCAATGTTAAGTTATCTAATTTAACAATTATGGCACCCTAAAAACCAAATGTATTTTTATGATGAGGCACTTCTGTTAGTGATGAAACCGAAAGAACAAATTTGCTGCATACTAATGCCAGCTAATTTCTCCAGTAATCTTGGGTATACACTATGTAGTAAGTTGCAACAAATACATTGTTTATTTGTATACAACTATCCAATATAATTTTAAATATATATATATGTTCCTCTGGCTGTAGTAATGCACTGTAAAGCTATTTCACAGTGCAAAATGATGAAACCAGCCCAAATGAAGGCTGCATAATAACAATTCTGGTACAAGAAAATATTTACAGAGTTACTGGAACGTGTAACAGTAGCTTTTATTTGCTATAGTGGACTACCCCCAGCTTAAAGACAGGGATGAAACTGTGCTTTATGCCCTGGGGTTTCAGACAGTTTATGAGGTGGGGTATTAGCTGTGGAACTAGCATTTTGGCTCATGTTTTGGAAGCTTTCACCGTTGACTTGGTCAGGTGACTGTGGCGCTATGGAAAGAAGGGGCCTGCTCATTGCGGCCACAGTACTGGGACCGCTGCCTGCATCGGGCTGAAGGGACAGAGGTGTGTCCGTTGTGGATATGGCGAATGTGCCGGGGTTCTCTGGGCAGGCGTCTCCAGCCTCTCCTCTGCTCAGGTCGGATGTGCTGGTGCGCAGGCGCTCCCTGGCCAGCCAGTCCGAGATGGACAGGTCCTGCGCCGAGCACTTCGGCTTTAACCGATTCACAGCTGACAGTTCTGATTCTCGCTCCCCACTCTGCTCGTGAGCTTTCCAAAAATTCAAAACACTGATTTCAGAGGCATCCCTATGTCCTCCTAGCGTATGCCTGCGTTTGATGTTTTTCCTTTTAGCTGTCTCAGCACTGGGTTTTTGATTTCCTACTCCAAACATATCGTCGGCCGGTGCCCTGGGTCTCAGTTTTAACCGATCTGCTATTTTCGATTTCCACGTGGGCTCTTGCTTCTCCGACTCACTCCTGGTCGGGGTCAGTAAGCTCCCTGTTGACTTTCCTTTTTTCATCACATCAAACACTTTACTTATTGATGGTGTTTCTTTCTCATTCTTGGCTTCTCCCAGACATCCACTGTCTGACTTGAATCTTGCAGATTTTTTCCGGGACAGTGTGTCACATTCGATAAGTTTATGTGAACTAAAGAGTTGTCTTCGGCTCTCTAAGCTTGGTGTTAAGCTCCCCTCCGTACCACTTACTTCACTTCCCTCCGAATTTCTCCGGGACTTTGTAAGGTCTTGTAGTTTCCCCCGGAAAAGTCTCTCTGACGCCAAAGCTGTGGGGAAGACGGGAAAGTCACTCTCACTGTCAGTCTCCACGGGCCGCCCTTCGCTAATGAGCTCGCTCCGCTCGTCGTCGGCCTCCTCGCCTCTGCTTTCTGCCACTGACCGCACTTCGGGGCTCAGGCGGCTGGAGTCGAGGCTGGTCAGGTACATGGTCGACGACGTCGTTGAGTAATCTGACGTGATGGTGCCGACGTTGGCCAAAAACTCATTATGTTTTTCTGGACTGGTGGATTTCTTCGTGGAGAACCTTGTCAGGGAAGCCTGTGAAGAAGTGCTAAGCAAAGTGCCGGAGTCTGACCCTGTTTCTTCAGAGTGGGAGGGCTTCGGCGTGGCCGGCGACCTGGGGCTTTCCTTCAGCATGGGGAAGCGGCAGCTCAGAGTGGGTGACTTGTGTTTTGAGCTGTGGGGCGGGGAGGGCTCCTCAGATGGCACGTTCTCCTTCCGCGGCGATAGCTTCTCATCTTTCGTTGCACTGGTGTCTTTCTTAGCGTTATTTTCTTTGGACATGGCAGCCCGCTGTTTCCTGACCGCTGTTTCACTCTCTTTTTTGGCTTCTTCTTTGATATCATTGTGACACTGTTCTGCATTTTCTTTCTTATGGAAAACATTGTCCAGTTCGTCTTCTGAGCTGCTAGGTTGTGCTTTTTCTTTTGGCTTTTTTCTTTTGCGACTAGCAGCTGCAAAGATGGAGGATACCAGCAGTTCCCTACTGTATTGATCTTTTCCAGATCCCCAAGAACCCTGAGAAGCAATCAAAGAAATAAGACTTTGAACATGAGAACACTGTAATATTTTCTAAAGCCAAAGCGTTAGAAGCACCAACAGTTTATTTCCTTTTAACTTGTATCTAAGATAAATTTTTATTTTTATTTAACTAGTTCCATATCCTGCCTGGTGGTATTATTTGCCAAGTGAGACAGCTCTTACTCATTTGCCAAGTCACAGCTCACATACATCTGTCTTTTAGGAAACATTCTGTGTCTAGTGCTGTCTGGTACTCCTGATTCCAGTTCATTTCTGTTATCTACTGACTCCCCCTGCTTCTTCAGCTCTCAGACAAACTTCAGGCTCTTTCATCTGGAACACAGGCTTCACAGTTAAACAATATTCCAACATAACTGAATAGAAGAGTCATATATATTTTGACTGATTTCAGTTTTCTAATTACAGATACCATGTGGCTCAGCTAGTGTACCAGACAAGCGCATTAAGATTAAGGGAACTCTTTGGTCTCCCTTAGTTCAGTGATGCTGGATTTCAGGGACTTGCCTTAAGTAATGTCTTTGTTTATCTCAAGGTAAAAAACAAAACTTAAATAACAAAGTCAATTGAAGATCTTAGATCCTTACCATGGAAATATTAGCTCTCTGTTAATGGTAAAGTTGTGCTGAAGGCTACTGGCTTTATTAGCCACGAGTAATTTGTTCTTGATAACTAATTAATTTGTGCATAACGCCTATCTGCTGAGTAAATGGTGATGTCAGAGGTCAAAAAATACTTGTTTAGGAAACAAATTCTTGGAATCTGATGGAAGAACTGAGCTTACAGAGGAAGGCCCAATGGGCTGTGTGGAGGGCAGCTGATACTTTCGTGGTAGGCGTGGTGTGACCCTACACTCCCATAATATATACAGTGTCACAAACCACTGTTTCAGTTTAAAAGGGAGGGAAAATATTTAAAATGCTTGGTTTTATCATACCATGTAGTAACTACGCAGCAGGAAGTAAGCTGAGTAACAGAAGCAGAAAGTGTATTTTTTTTTTGGTCATAAAAATCCTAGGTAAGCTAAGAGCATTGTAAAGTCTTGGTGGGGGAAAGAAATTTAGCTGCTACATTAAAAAGATTCACCAAAATAGGCCCTCCTTGGTGATGCAGTGGGGTAAAGCACAGGACTAAGAAGCTTAAGCCACCTCTGCATGAGTTCTATCCCCACCTGACCTGGAGGTGACCACATGGCGTGGCAGACCTCTCCTGACCCATCCGCTGCTCCCCACAGCGGTGTACTTCGATAGTCTGCCTGTTCTGCTCCCCACTCTGTCTCTGGTGGCTCTCCCACCCTCCGCACCTCTAGCCTATACCCCAGTTCTGTATGAATAAATAAATAAATCTTTAAAAAAATTCACCAAAATAAATGAACAGAACTTCCTTTTGGCAAGTTATAAAAGAGTGCATAATTATCTAGTACATTTCTAGTAGTTAATTCACATGTAGCACATTCTGTGAAGGCTGCAGGGGCTAAATGCTGTGGCCAGGCTCTGAACCAGGAGGCCGGGATCAGGATGTCCCTTCCTGCAGCTTTCTCGTGTCTGACAACTGAGCAGGAGGCCACTTCTGAACAGCCCGATGGCTTCAAGCGAGTCATTTAGAAGATACTCTCTTTAAGGTTCCTGAAAGGTTTCTTTGTAAAATCTGATGATTTTGTGATCATATAAGTGTTGAAGCAAATGCCTGTTTCACAACTCAGGTAGTTATACCATTTGCAGATTATTATATCACAGGCATGGTAGAACCACTAGCACAATTAAGGTGGAGAAACTGTTGTAACAGTAGGTTAAGAAACATGAATCTATATTGTGAAGGTGGAAAATTCAAAGTGACCTGCCTGATCTAAAATCTTCCGATAAGAGAAGGCGGGAAACTTCTAGAGTAAATAAAGAAATGTAAAGCGACATGACAGCTAAATGTAAGTAGAGAGTCCTGATTGTATTCTGCACAGAAAAAAAATTAAGAACATTACTTGAATAATTGGAGAAATTTATATAATGACTATACAATAGAAATAATAATCATCATCATATTAATTCCTAAGTATGTAGTTAAATTATGATGTAACAGGGAAAAGCGCACATTCTTAGGACACACTTGCAGAAGTGCTGTTATGCCTATAAGTTAACACTTACGTGGTTCAGAAAAGGTCTATATCAAAATTTACCAACTGATGAAATCTTTTCAGAATGATGAAAAAAGATTTAGGTGGTACCATTCCTGTAAATTTTTATCTATAATTTTTCAAAATAAAAAGTTGGGGCAAAAAGTGAAATCCTAAGTGGTAGAAAACAATATGATTAAAAATATCCTGCAACATTTTCTGCAAAAATTAAAATTTAATAATACGTCACCCTGTTATGACATTTAAAGGGGACAAGGAATTAGGTGCCATTCCTAACTAGAACTATGTTTTAACAAACTTATTGATAATTCCAGTGCCTAGTGCTTCAGCAAAGTTTGGACAAATTGAATAAATAAAAAGTATTACTACTTAATTATTCACAGATATGATAAGATGTTTGGGGTTTGTTTCAAAATAGTTCCCCAAGGAGGTCATGCAGGAAGCTGGCATCTAGCTCAATGAGCTTGGCTTGTGTATGAGTAACTGCTGAAGCTGGACAGTGGAGTGTAGGGGCTCACCATACTGTCCTCTCTGTTTTTGTATATGTTAAGAAAAAAGGTATTTCTTTGAATTATGCTAGCTTATGCTGAAAGAAGCCAAACATTCCATCTTACATCACAATATTCTGCTCTCTCTTCCCTTTATCAGATTCTGTTGCTCTGTCACCAGACCTAATAGGCTAATCATAACAATCAGTGAAAAGGCAATTTCCTCCTAAAACATAAAAAATTGTTCAAAAAGATACCTTAGATTTAGTTGAGTCACTAGTAGCTGAATCTGTAAGAAGTCAAAGAAAACATGGTCAGAATTAGTTAATCTTTACTGCTACCAACAAACAATGCAAAACTTATGGAAAAGACAGGCACAGAACAAAATGGGAAAGCAAAACTCAAACCAAACGATAGAACACAGTGGATAGTCAGCGCTCACAAAGATGCAAGCTGCACCACAGAAAGCCACCGCCATGAAAGATGCTGTGAATTGTAGGCAGAATCAGCTCAATGACAGGAATGGCAAAGGAGCCCTGGACTAAACAAAAACAGAAACACTAGTGTTTACCAGATTTTCTATGTATGAAGTCTAGCAGTAAAGAAGCTTGAAGACCTTTTAGAGAACTGTGCTATGTACCACATCCTGTATCTGAAACTGATACACAATGTAGGACTTTTAAGATTGTGGGCTGTCCTAGCTACAAATTGAGACACTCATACTGAGTAATTTTTTTGATTTTTGTCAGACGTTGAACTTAAATTTTATAGCCATAAATATACTGCATACATATGGATGCAAAAGAGGCATTAAGTTAATCTTGCTTCCAGGCCACTTCGGCTTTATAGTAAGTAATGCTGATCTTTGTGCACAGACCCCAGTTTCGTATGTGCAGTCAGGGATCCTTTTGACTAGTTTGGTTAAATTGCTACCCGTTTTGCAATTATCTATTAACAAGTGCTATTATGGAAATGGAAAAATGGAGACCATAGTTTTACTGTCTGGCAAAAACTCAGATTATACAATTACAAAGAGGGTAGGAAGGGGCTAGCACTATTCAGAAGAATACCAATTTTGAAATTTTATATTTCAACATGAGGAAAATTGATTTTCAAAATGAATGAGCTGAGCCCCATGCCACACCCCTTTTAACACATGGCTAAATGCTTTATGACTTTAAGAACTGGTAGACCATACCATGCTATTTCTCCTCACGGTCTGCTTCAGAAATAACAAGAAACAGCAGAAAAATTTTTAAGAAAGTAGTATTGATCTGTTTACAAAATCCTTAAGAGAAAATTTACACCACAGATCAACTAGGTTGGTTTGCATTTACAAGAATCGGGGGTTTCTGCAGACAAGGCAGCTACAGTGTGGACAGCAATCCTCCTTCTTCCTACAGTTCCAGCTGTCCATCAGGGACACCACAGAATCCACTAGCGACATTACCGTGTGATAGACTCCTCCCACTTCGCCTGTTCAACATCAGTATAGATTTGCCTGTGTCAGTAAGTGCTGAAAAAACCCTTTAGGACTAAAACAAGAACTAGAGACAAAGGGAGAACATCGTGTCAAACAACATGCTGAATTAGTGCAACAGTTTGGCAGGAGAAAATTTTCATCAAAAGAGCCTATAAGAGCTACTATTTAACCAAACATTAGGGTGGCAGCAGAAAACAGGAGAAAATGTCAAATAGATCGACTTTTCTTGTGACATCTGCAGTGACAAATAAGATTGTATTTGCACAAATGGTGCTCGTCCATTAGCAGTTCAACAGATACAACTTTGCTACTTTCACAAAGAACAGCTAGCTCAAGAATAAGAACTACTTATACAGTCTAGACCATACTTTCTGCCATCACAGCAACCACATATTCAGTAGCATATATCTGTTTTACCTTGTGATGACTATTACATGGAAACTGTGAATTAAAAGAAAAAAAAGAACAAAACAGTGGTTTGCATGCTCATTTCTCTCATAGTTCCATTCTGGCAAGCATTACAACTCCATGCACTGCCAATGGCATTAGAGTCACTGGAAGATAATTAAGATCAGAAAAGCAAGACAGTATTTTTATTAGTAGAAAGGAAAAAAGGAAAAGGAAAAAATCATAGTGAACTGTTACTCATGACTGATTCATTCTTTCATGTTATAAGAACTTAGCTTTCAACCTCGAGATCAAAGACTGCCCAGGCAAGAGTTACCTGATACGTCTCCAGGGGAGACTCCTGTCCTTCCAATGTTGGTGAGCAAGTGATCTATGTTTGGCACTGGCTGCGAGTCTACTGTGTTTTCCTCCTGTACTGTTGTCTATGGTTAACAAACAAAGATTTCTTCATCATCACTTCTTTAAGATGCAAACAACATTTAGTAAAAGACACATTACTGTGTAGAGCACAGGTCCTGAAATTGTTTATACGGTTTACATATAATTAAGTTCAAAATGATCATTGTACTTGTATTTTTACTATATCAGAAACTGAGGGAGCTACAGCCCTGCTCCCAGGAGCAATGCGGACAGCACACTAAGCCGGGGGTGGTGTTGCAGCCCCAGGCTCTGTGTTCCGGATGAAAGAATAGAATGCACTGGGGAGCGGCAATACTTACAAGAGGTTCTTCAGCACCTTCTTCTGTGAAAAACCAGTCGTGCTAAAATTTAAAATAAAAAAGGTGAAAAGAGAAATCAAACAACGCTTTCAATAGGTCTCTATTTGGGAGGATCACATAGGAAAGAGAATCATAGCCAGATTCTGTCCTAAGACCAGCTGTTCACAAAAGCGACTTTCCTTGCTGAGCTGCGGCCTGAACTTACGTGCTGGATGAGTGTCTCCACGATCTTGTACTGGTCCGGCATGTGAGTGACCATGCGTGTCATGTTGTCTTCTGATGTTCTCACGAGAGTTGGACCAAATACAATCGCTAGGTTTCTTGGTTCCATCTGAAACGAAAGGTTGACATTGGAAAATATAGGGATTTTTCTTATTAGGCTTAAATTCCCATTGTGTGCTGTCATCTTGGATGTGTGCTTCTAATGAAAAGTCCACCATCTCAAAGGCTGTAAATTTTTTTCTGAATTCTTCTCTATGAATTCACTTAACTTTTAGATTACTGATAACATGCTTGCTCCTATATACACTGTAATACTTACTATGCTGATGTGTAGTTTTCACTTGCTCCTACATGCAAATAATAACTAGTGCCTAGATTATTCGCAAATTACAGTAATCCTCCCCATTATGTACAGTTTTGTTTTCTGATTTTAGTGACCTGCTGTCAAATGTGGTCCAATAATAACACATACAGATAAGATACTGGGTGGGGAAGGGTGGGAAAAGAAGCAAGACCTCATTCATGTGACATTTACCACAGTGTATTGTTATAATTGTATTTATTATTAGTTACTGTTCTTACTGTGCCTGGTTTATAAGTTAAACTTTATCACACAAATGTATGTTTAGGAAAAAACACAGAATGTATAATATCTGCTACATTTCACAGTTCCCGGAATCCACTAGGAGTCTTGAAAGGGTCCTTTAAAACAAATTATGTGGGAAAAGTTATGAAAACAGAATAGATGAAATGGAAGAATGAATCAGCACCCTCGAAGACACAGAAACAAAGAGAATTAAAAAAGAAAAAGAAAGAAGTAAAAAGGAAAAGGAATGAAGAAACACTTCAAGAGCTATCTGACACTATTAGGAAAGGAAATATCAGAGTTATAGGTATCCCAGAAGGTGAAGAGAAAGGCCAAGGAACAGAGAAAATATTCACAGAGATAATAGAAGAGAACTTCCCTAATTTGAAGGAGATGAAAGTAGACATCTAAGAAGCAAGAAGAACCCCAAACTACCATGATGAGAAGAGAAGAACAGATAGACATATCATAATAAAAACTCCAAGATTGCAAGATAAAGAAAAGATAATGAGAATGACAAGAGGGAAGAAACAAATGGCCTACAAAGGGAAACCGATCCGGATGACATCAGACTTCTCTGAAGAAACACTACGGGCAAGAAGAGAGTGGAGGGACATTCTCAACAAACTCCAAAGCATT
>NW_004567131.1:25086141-25137981 GCF_000260355.1 Condylura cristata
GCACGGGACTATGGTGATGGCACATGGGTGACTTGGTGATGGGAAACCCACGGGGATCACAATTGAGATGGGAAAAAGAAATGTACAAAATGATGTAAAAATAAACTTATAAAAAAATTTATGCATTTTTGGGAAGATGGTCCATAAAATGTGGTGAAATGAATCTAGGCTATGAAATACTATGTCTCTTTGCTTAAGATTCATTGTGTTAATTATTATATATGATATATGTAAATATATCTCTTTAATACATTCTTACGCACCTTATTTTTTTCTGAATTTTCTGCCACTGTCTTCAGATGAGCCGAAAGAAATTTTAGTGTTTCATAGTGATGTTCTGGCAAATCGTGAATCTGAAACACATTATTTTCATGGTGAATTTATATGTTGAATTCTAACTGCAGCTCCAAAAATATAAAATAATACCTACTAGTCTTTTTAATGTTCTTAGACGATCCAAGGGATCTTCTTTACGATTAGCTTCGATAAAGTCGGCGTATTTATCTGACAATAAGAACAACAAAACAAAATTTGTCTTACATCACTCAAGTGAGCTGTAATTAAGTTTTCCTTTAAAGTTTAATTTCAGGCTACACATACAAAAAATGTAGGGAAGACTGCCCTCTCCACCCCCCAAAAGGATTTGCCTTAAAAGTGCTAGCTTTTAATGATTTTCTAAGCCTTATCATCAAATAGAAAATTTCCCCAAATTTCAGTTATCTGAAGATTCCACTCTATATTTGCAGTTCATTCATTCCTTTTTCCTTCCTGATCCACACAACATATTTGGCTTGACTGAAAAATATTTCTCTACAAACTGTATTATGGCTGAAGTGTTTTGACTGAAAGTAAAAACAATTTATTTTTTGATGACAAATGGACATGAACAGCAAATATATATTAACCAATTTTGCTGACTCAGTGTTTAGGAGGAAAAAAATTCCAAATGACAATAAATAGCACCTAATTATGCTTTTTAAAATATTTGTATATATTTTACATCATGGTTCATTTTGTACAATTGTTTTGTACAATTGTTTGTTCATTTTGTACAATTGTATTACTCTCAGGTGTAGTCCCCCTACATAATTATGCTTTATATATAAGTAAGAATGAAATAATCTGATTCCTTAAACAAAAGTATTTTCTCTTGGTGGAATTTAATATTGATGGTTTTCCAACAATGTAACTTTAAGCTGTTTCATCTAGTATCTTTAGCAGGAATCAACTCACCATTTGTAAAGAGAGGTTCAGGGAGTTTCCGGAAGAAGGATTTTAGCAAACTGCTTATCACATTTAAATCTCGCCATTTCTAAGTGCAAAACAGAAACAGTATTTGTGTAGTCAGTACGGCGAAGGAACAAACATGTCAGATTTTCAAATAGATATAAACTTACATCATCTTGTATATCAATATCTGCCATTCCCTTGTTGAGTTCTTCCTGCATACTAGAGATGGCTGCATTATTTCCAGGAACTCTGTAAATACCTGTATATTCAAGACCTCTTTCTTCAACTAATTTGCAACATATGTCAACTATTAATGGAATATACTGCAAAACAAGAAATAAACATTTTACTCAATACAGCATAAATGTTTTTCTTTAGTTAGTAGATGTATATCATAGCTAAAAGCCCTTCTCATCCAAAAGGAAATCTGTGAGTTGCTGTTATTTGATTTAGAAAGAATAAAAACTACAGACATTGCAGGACTAGGAAGAGATGAAACCAGCAAGAGGTGTTTAAGATAGGAGGAAGAGAACATATAGGCCAAGACAGAGGGAAGGGCCTACAAGGGGATAAATTGTCGAAACAGGAAAGATGGTCCAGTTGAATGAGGAAACATGAAGTCAAAGAGGAGGGAAGAGTTAACGTCAACCAGTTAATGATATGACTCTTCACAGGGTGTGCACACAAACACACACATATGCACATTTACATTTATTATACTTCTTAATCTGGTCCTTGTTCTCATCCTCCTTTTAAGAAGCTAAAAGCAGAAACATGTGATTTGCAAATGAATTCTTAGAACTATTTCAGGTATATTTTAGATACATTCCTATTGGCTAAATAATTTACTTCAGAGTCAGTACATTAGAAAAAAAGCAAGATGAATAAAATTACTCAACACACCCTAAAAAATTAGAAATGCTTAAAGAAACTAAGGGGTGCTAGAAGAGAAAAGCACTGAGTAGATGGACAGGCAGCCCCTGTTATCTGAACAGCTGTGAACGCAGGCCCTTAGTGATTTCAAAAGTGAATTCATGACCAGGAAATTGGCTGGCTGGTGTTGCTTACCCGGTTAGTATGAGCTGGTGGGCAGTCATCCAGTCTGACACCGAAGGTTCCTGTGGTGGTAGGTTTTTTCTCAAACGTTTTTCTCATAATACTTGGGATACCTTTTCTCCATGTGCCTTTGTCTTTTGGAGGGCTGGTGTCATCTTTTGATTAGTATAAAGTAAAATGAACATAAGCAAAATAGAAACAAGTGTATTTAAATTATGACTTCAAAATCAAAACAGTACATATAGTTATATAAACTTTATATTATCTACAATACACATATATTCATTAAAAATATCAACATTTGTTTTATATTCATCATACACCTATACTTATCAGAAATAGTATCAGGGACTTCTCTAATATAGCACCCCTTCAAACCTTTCATGTCATTTAACAGGTGTCAACTCTTTCTTCCACTTTATACATATCTGTACCATGATTTTCCTTAAAACGGTCAAGAAAATACAACCATTGTAACATCTCCAGTGAATTTATAGCAAAAGAAAACAAATAATAACATGTGAATTTGTCAAGGTGATAACATTCATCTTATCTATTAGGTAAATGCTTGTATTAGGTAAATGCTTGTGCTATTATTTTTCTTCATTTTGTCTCTATTGCAAGAGTTGGTGTCTTGGACTTCACTTAAAGGGAAAGACCCCATTAGCCCAGACCTAGCCAATGGCTGGCAGCGGGCCTTGGCCAGGAACAACGGCACAGGAAACATGAGGCACTTTGAAAGCTGACACTACTACCTTTTCTGGGCAGTCTCTAACATCACCTCCGTTACTGGGCAGTCTCTAACATTACCTCCTTTACTGGGCAGTCTCTAACATTAGTACCTTTGCTGAGCAGTCTTCTCTCTGACTCTTCCTTGGGCGAGTGTGGGCTTTGAGTCTTTGGCTCTGATTTAGCACCAAGCAAAGTCTGCCGGATGCTGAGACTCTGGCGAGGCGTTTTTGGCAACTGTTCTGCTTTGCTGCTGAAAGAAAAGAACATTCTGTAGCAGTTACCTTCTTTACATCCAAGTTAACCTGTAGGCAGGGTGCGAGTCTCACCTCATCAGGCTGTTATATTCTTTTATTCTTCGACTAATGAGATCTCTGTTGGTCACTCCAGTGTCCTACAGAATAAATGGGTGATGACATTAAAAAGTCATTTCTAAATATAAAGAGATCCCTACATTGTCTGAAGCTCTCTATTACTTTGCTCATTTGATAGAACATCATATTTTGTTCTCAGTGAAGCTGCTTTAAAACCTTATTCAACCTCACAAGATTGCATCATGATACAACAAGTGGCTTGGTGCCAACCCCACTGGAGATTTTCTTATTTTCTACACCCCGCAATACCTAGAACAGTACCAGCAAAAAGAAAGTGTCCTAACTTAATTATTTGCTCACATTAACAATGACTGGGAAGCACAGAGGCAGCTTCATCTCTCACTATTACCAAAAAGAAATATTAACATTTAAAAATACAAGTTGGATACAAGATGAAAAAATACTGCCAGAAATCATTAACAATTATATGAGCACTGAGACTACAGGTCAATTAATATCAGAAATGGTAGGTTACCAAAAGAGAAAAGCTCAAAACTTGTTTTCTTACTTGTCTCATTTTGATTATAATGAAAGACAATACAATGGACAAAGGGTGTAGAGCTTAGAGAGTGAAACACTGCTGAATTCCAATACATTCTCTCCATCTACCAGTTACGAGTACATGGCTAAGATCTAGAATAGGATTCCTTGGTTTAAAATCCTGCTGTTGACACTTAGCTAAGTAACCCATGGAAGTTACTTAACTGTTCTCTGCCACAGCTTCTTTGTCAAATGGTGATGATAAGGAACACATTCGTGTGGCTGTTAAGATAATTCATGTAAAGTTCTTAAAAGAGTGCCGTATGATACGTGCTCAGTAAGTTATCAGAGTTCAATCTATAAAACTGGGACCAAACACCTATGTTTTAAGATTAGATCAAGCTGCTGATCTAATGATATGGTTGACATTAAGTAAAGGTTTATTATCTGCCAGGCACTGCACTGCACTCTTCATAATTCTCTCATTCAACCTTAAAACAATCCTATGTTTCACGGATGAAGTCACTGAATTATCTTAAAGTCACCCTCCTGCTTGTTGAGTACCTGACACATATCAGATGTTTACTAAACAGGTTCCTTTGAAGTGTTCCAGCTAATTTACACTCAAGTTCTTACTCTCCTGTTTACTTTGTAAAAATTCAGTTCTGATGCTCTCTGTTTAAGCAGTGGTTGTTGAACAAAGGTTGTACTGATTAGGCTCTGGTGTTAATTTTTAATCACAACCAAGACAGAGCATAAACTATGAGAGAAAAATAAAGCACCGGCATTTTCTCCATGGTAAAGTTTTCATGATTTGAATGGGATATAATGGAAATAACTAAATTAGAGATCGTCGTCAAGGGCATAACCATAGTTAACGGTGTTCCTGCAATTACTGAAATGATGCACTTTTTCTTTCACAAAAAGTGAGAACACTGTATAAGGAAAACTGCCATGAAATGAAAAAAGGTATTCTTGACCAAAAAGATAAACCTAATATGCAAATTGCTGAAAATGCATACTAATTTTATATAGCTCTATACATTTCAAAACTTACCACTTACCACTGCTATAAAATTATCTTAATGGTATGAGCCAGAAATTCTTTAGTTCTTAAACTATTTCTTTTAAAAAGAAAAACTGGCTTATAATGACTTTTGCTAACTCTAGTTTTCTTAAAAACTAGCTTTTCTTGCCTATATAATTACAAAATCTTAACATCAGTATTTCCTTGCATTTACACAGAATGTTTTGATAAGCATTTTCACTATAACTGAAGTCCTACAACAATCCTGTTCATGAGATATGGAAATAGATGTGCAGTTACACAGTTACAAAGGTAATGGCCAGGACCAGAAACAGGTTTCCCAATCTGTCTCTTCTGGAAGAATATTTAGAATATATGAGTAACCTATCTTTCCAGTTTAGTAACGATAATTTTCTAACCTTGTTTCCAATTGATTGTATGTTATTCAGCACCTATGAATGATAGGTTTCATGTCAAAACCACAAACTGAAGCCAACGAGGTGAGTCCTATGGATTCCAATGCTCCCACCTTTGGTAGGGTAAATCCTGTTTGTTTTAGAGCAAAACCAAACAAGATGTACAATATAGTATTAAAGTAGTCAATCTCTGGAAACAGTTGGATTGGGTTTGAGTCAAGGTTTTACAACTTACAAGTTATTCACTCTCCCCAAACCTCATCTATAATATGAACAATTAGAACTTTGCAAGGTTGCTATTAGAGTAGAACTTCTGCTATCTGCAGGTAGAATATTCCTATTTGGTATGCTTTGGTGGGTTATTCATTGGGTTAGGAATGCTATTACCATTAACTTAAATGGGAAAACTCCCACATTAACAAATAACCTACCATATCATACCAAACAAATACTTTACTTTCTGATAGCAAGAAAAACTGCAGTGTATATAAAGTTCTTAAAACACAGCATGAAATAAAAAGTATTTTTTGTTTTCTTAACAAAACACAAAGTACACTTGAGTTTTCCTCCTCATTATTTTTAAGTGAAATTAGCATATTACATATTTTTAAGTGGTCAGATTCTTTGTCTTTAGAAAATTGTGGAAGCATTTTCTAATGTGAGCATCAGCATCACCTGGACACTCACCTCTTCGTTTAAATTACTGCTCTCCTGGATGGTCTTGATCCATGCTAACATATCATCTCTGTCTTCTGCCTGAAATAAGCACTCACAGTCTGATGTAGTGAGTCGAAACACATTTTTCCTCTTGGTCTCACTGTAAGAGATGTCTATTAAGCAAGCATTAACACTGATGGGTTGCTCTTCTTCCGATGGAGTCATTTGTTCTCTTTTATCTTTGTACAAATAGAGTGAATGACCTCGGAGAACAACATACATCTGTTTCCATGGCCGAATGCTTCCACCAACTCTCTAGAAAACACAAATCAGTCAGGAATATTTAATAACTAGCTACATCTCTGTGACAGCAAAGGTGTAGGGAGCAACTCTGTCAACACACGTAAATGCCACCAAATGCAGCAGGTGTCTGATCTGACTCAACGCAAGTATATGTTAGGAGAGGACAGAAATTTGGGGGCATAAACCATGTCAGGCCAATGTATTACTTCAAAACCAAGGACAGTGGAGTCAATTTTAATTTAGTCAGGAAAGTAACCAAGTAACTGATAAAAATAAGTATTGTGACGAAGATACATAAAATGCAAAGGGAATAAAAGAAGAAAAATCAGTCAGAAAACTTCTGAGTAAAAGGAATGCCTCAGTGTTAGATCATGCAAATGACAAACATTGCCTAAGAAGATCCCAAAATGTAAGCAAAAGTGATGAATTAAGCTAACAAAAGCAAAAGCTAGGGGTGAGTTGGGGGAGGAAGCAAGGGGAGGCGTCAAACAGGGCAGGGAGAGCACAGGGGACTACGGTGATGGCGCACAGGTGCTGCTGTAGTGCGGGAATGATGGGGACTACACCAGAGAAATCCAGTATTGTACAAAAATGAACAGTGATGTAAGAAAATAAAAAAGTCAATATATATGTATGAGAAATCTATTTTTTAAAGCTACCAAAATTGGTAAAATTTATATGGTCAAGTGAAATTACATCTAAGGTCAATATTCTTTAAAATTTTAAATTTTTGGGCAGCATTACAATTTTCTTTTAAATAAGCTCCCCAAATATAATTAATCTTTACAGTCACATTTGTACTATATTATAATCTATTTAATGATGCACATATTGACAATATATTACTTCAAAACCAAGGACAGTGGAGTCAATTTTAATTTAGTCAGGAAAGTAACCAAGTAACTGATTTATATTCCTTAACATATATAAAATAAAGTGACACAAGGTCAGGAAGACAATTTAAAAGAATAAACTGGGGAAAATTAAATACATTTTCTGAATGATGAAAATGGAGAATTGCCTTTTCTAAAGGGCTACTCTATAATAATCAACAGCTAATACTAGTAGGAAAACAGAGTTCCTTCTTACATACTTTGATTTCTCTTTTACATGTCTAAGTATAAGAAAAATATTCCAGTTGACACATGGGATTAAATACAGCATAAAACGTGGGCCTCCCTTGTGGCACAGGGGTTAAAGTTGCAATACTGTCAAGCTTTTACTATCGTAGCATGAGTTCAAACCCAGGCAAGAAGTGACCCACACGGCGCTGCAGACCTCTCTTGTCTCACCTGCTGCCCCTCTCAGTAGTGTATTTCAGTACATCTGCCTGTTCTGCTCCCTACTCTGTCTCTGGTGAATCCTCTCAACCCCCACACCTGTGGCCGGTACCCCAGTTCTTATATGCATAAATAAATAATGATAAATCTTTTAAAAAGCATAAAGTAGAAGTATATGTTTAGAGTACCTTTAAAAATAATCTTTCCCTCAATAAAAAAGATAAATTTAAAAATGATGATTTTCATTCTCTATTCTGCACATTTTTGCCATTTTATGTACTCAGATTTACTACCTTGCCCTTATCAGTGACAAGTGGCCGGAAATGGAGCCAGCCTTCCTTGGCAGCATCACTGAAAATTTCTGAAGAAGAATCTTTTCTGGATCCAGAATCTTCTGATGATTTTTGGCTATCCATTATCTACAGAAAAGACCAAAAAATACAGTAAAATGTCAGCTTTCTCTGATAAATATTGGCATGATCAAACTGCTTTGCTGAAAAAAGTCTTCTTAGCACCAGGAGAAAAAAAGGCTAATTTCGAAAATTCTTAACTTTGGCAATATAATAGAAACATTTCTGGTCTTGCTAAAAAAAAAAAAACTGAACTACCATCATTTTAAAAAAGTCATCAGAGGAAATTTGTAACCACTGAAAAGCAGCAGAAATAAGTACAAGTTTCCTGCTTTCAAAAGTTCACATTTTAATGCAATGGAAAATAAAAAGATAAAAACAATGATGAGATTATGATTAGTGCCATTTGGAGAATGAAAACAGATGCAAGAGTGAGTCACCGAAGAGCCCTGACAAATTACGTGCTACTGAGGCAATGCTTAAGAATTTAAGAATATTGAAGTCAAAGTCTGGAGGAAATTTTTGAAGAGTCAACCAGGAAAGGTGGGGGAAGAAAAATTCTGGGAGCACGTATAAGTAATGAAGCTACGTTCATCATTATTCTAATTGTCCTTTCATTCAACATGAGTTAGAGAGATGGCTACCAGCTGATCGTTCAGATTCTATTAGGCCGATGTAGGAAATGTCAAGGATGCCGGTGAGTGAGAAGTCAGGAGAGTGGCACGCTCCTGGCACACGCGCGGGTGACCCTGCTGGGTGTAGGAGGTGGCACGCTAAAGGGACAACTGGGAAGTGAGGCACTGGTCTGGGAAGCCAGATAAGGGCAGTGGCAGGGAGGACTGTGAACTCTGGTGCTTCTGGAGGGTAGAGTACGGAGAATTTGATATTGGGGATGAGATAAACAAGAAATAAACAAAGGTTATTCCTTGATTATTTTTGCAGAAAAACTGGGTAGATATAAATGGACTTAGAGAGGAAAAGCTGAGGGATGAACATAGCTGGGGGAAATCAGGCGGCGGCACACCCGAACTGCCTAGTAGGCGTCTCATAAAGATGCCACGTGGCCTCAGCAATGTGGCTACAGTTTGGGAACGTGGTCAAGGCTAACAGTGTCAACTTGTTAGAAAGAGGCAGAAGTGGAAAGGAGCAGCAGAAGAAAAGCGTTTCGGGAAGGGAATGGGAAATTATATGGGTTACTTATGAAAGTTCAAATAAGTTAAAAGTTTTGAATCATTTGTTTTGGAACTTGGATGCTACTGATAACGTGGGCATGAAGACAGCCTTTAAAAAAAATATTATTTTTGCAGAGAAGAACACGCCAGAGGTGTGCGGGGTAGGGTGGGTAAGAGGATTCACCAGAAACAGAATGAGCAGCAGAACAGGTGGATTTACTAAAATATACTGCTGAGGGGAGCAGCGGGTGAGGTAGGAGAGGTCTGCTGTCCAAAATGTAGCTCCCTGGCTAGCGCTAAAACTCAGGCCAATGCAGTGACAGTGCTTTGACGTGTGTGGGTTCAACAAGATGTGATGTGAGCAAGTAGAAGGTATGAACAATTTTTTTCAAGGAGTTTTCAAGCATAGTGGAAGGAAAAAACAGGAGTAGTAAATAGAGAAGGATGTGGATTCAGGAAGCTTTTTAAATTACAGGGTATAATAGAACTTTCTTATATGCAATAATGTATGAGCTGTTAGAAAAAGTGATTTTGCAGAAGAGGGAGAGACTTGAGAAAGTAAGAGGTGATGGAATCCAAAGAAGAATGTATGGTTGGTTCTTAATACAATGTTCCATGTAAAAAGACATTTAAGCTAAAATTAAGGGAAGTGGATGAAAAGCAGATTATTCAGGGAAGGGCAGAGAGAAACAATGAAATAATTTTAAAGATTAGAAAGAAACAATACAGAAGTGCTGGATAGTTTGATTTTTGGCAGTAAGCTAATAAAGTGAGAAAAAAAATCAACACAATATTAATTATAATATATTCGATGAATATAATTAGAAATTAGAAATATACTTTCCAAAGGCACTTAAAGAAAAGTGTATGATATTTAAATATAAAATATCTAAAAGATAAAAGGAATAACTCTTACATGACAAGATAAAATAAATAGAAATACTTATCATTTGTTTTATATTTAAAAATATTAAACACTAACCTTAATCCCCTTCAGGCTAGTTACGTGCTTAAATGGCCTATTGGAAAAGAAGTACATAAACATAATTATTTTCAATAGTGTACAAAATACCTTAAAGATGTATAAGATTACCATGTGTAAATATTCATGGTCAGTCAGTTTTCTAAGCACTTAGCTTTTTGATTCAATGATAGAAACTTTCCTAGTTGATATATTCATCTTTCTGTATTAGCATGCAGATCTCTTATCCTTTTTTATAGATCAAAGAAAAAACAACCCAGGTTAAACCGGCTTTAATAACATCGGCTAACCAGTTGTAATGGCCCGCTCAGGCTTCCGCCCTATCAGTGTTGGTGGTTAAGCAGTGGCTCTCGCAGCCAGGCACAGAGTGGTCCATGCACAGTCACCAGTCCACTGGCATTCGACTGTAAAAGCAGCAGTGCAGCAGTCAGGCTGGCCAAGGCCGTCTGCTCTTCCCCTCCAACCACATTCTCAGTGGCTTCCATAAAGAGAAACCACCAAACAACTTTGGCACAGCAAGGCCTAGGATCGCAAGGTTCACATTAAGTACTCAAAATAATTAACTTTAAGGGACGAAATTGATAATTCTGGGTTGTTTTTGGTTCCAAATTCATTTGAGGAATTGAGTAAAGAGTGACTGAGGGTGGCGCGCTCCTCTCTTTTCAGAAATACCCCAAACAAAGTGGCCAGAAACAAGATACTAACTCAACCTTCAACAACACCAGGGTTCAATATCAAAGAGTGATTAAGTGCAGTGAGTATAAAATGGACAACATAGGAAGAGACACTGGTGGCTGAGTACCTCAAACAAAACTACAGGGCACTGTTCTCTAAGGTCAAAACCAAACTTCCCTTGTTTGGAACATAGGAGATGGGCTGTGGACCCCAGGACAGAGCCTCATTTTTCACCATGGAGTGTCGGGGGAGGTGAGAATGACAGAGGAAGAAACAGTGCTGCCCTATTGCCAAAAGCACTGTGTAGTTGGTGCTGCGTGAAATAAACTCTGAAATATGGCAGTTTGCTGATAACTTTTGTGGAAAAAAAAAAAAAAAAGCTAAACAAGTTCACAAATCCAATACTGCTAGCCTGGACCAGTGCCTGGCCACGCTGCATACAAACCTCCCTCGAGTAGCTGATCCTGGAAGAACTGATTTAATGGAAGGTAAAAATTTTACTGAATACAAAAACATTGCAATAAAAAAGACAAGTTGTTCTTTGATAGATGGTTTGATATAAAGATGTCAGTATTCCCTAAAAATTGGGCCACTGAAGATATCCACAAGAAATGAAGAATAAGAAAGTGGATTTTAAAGAATGAAAAAAAACAAAAACAAAAACAAAACTAGCCAGTAGAATTATAGAAAACCAAGTAACTAGAGAGAATAGCTTTATCATATAAAAACATAGTAATTAACAGAATGTGGTGTACACAAATAGAGCTGAATAGAGTAGTCCAAAAATAAAATACATATAATTTGGTATAAAATAAAGATGATATATCAGTGGAAAAATATAAAATTGATTAGATGCTTTTGGGATAACTGAGACACTAAAAATATAAAGTTGGCTGTTTATCTCATTGATTAGAATATAGGTAGCTAAAAAATTAAAGAAAAGCAAATGAAAAATACTGAATAGCTAAAAAAACCTTGAAATACTTTTCTTAGAAAGAACCTGCCTCCTTTATGTAAAGCACTCTCAGTGGGAAAAATAAAAAAGCAGTTTACAAGAAAAAAATAATATCTCTAAGTATAGATGAGTGCCGTCCAATTAATACAAAATTTTCAAATTAAAACTATAATAAACACCATTACATTTACAGGAAAATCAAGTTAAGTAACAGTTATTTTGGTGAGATAAACAGCATACATTTTTATGCACTATTGGTAGGAATGTGATTTGGTAATTATTTATGGAGCGCAAATGACAATGGATATTAAAATAAAAAATTACATAAACTCCTTGATGCAACAATCCATTTTCCAACTATACTTGCTCACATACATTCTAAATGAACTACACACAAATGTAGTTGCTGAAATATTATCAATTAATCTAAATGTATACTCACAGAATACAGACTACTAGTCGAATGTATCATACTACTATTCCATGGATAATTAAACAATCAGGAAAAATAAGCCAGGAACATATGTTCTGAATGATCTCCAAGGTCAGTATGTATAGCATTATTTGTTTATAAAAACAATTAGCATAACACAAGCATTTATAAATATATGCAGTTTATACAGAACAACATAATTATATAGTAATAGCTATGTGTTACTGATTTTTAAATATTTTTTAAAAATATGAATATATTATCAACTATAATTTTTTTGCATTTTTGATATCATAAAGTTAGAAATTATAAGACATCATCAAATGCAGTATTTATATGTTAGAGTCATGCTGATCACCCACAAATACTTAAAATGTGCCTGAGCTTACAATTTTGCATCTTCTTTGTAATCATCCAGGCCCTCATCATATGATTTTGATCTTTCTGTCTTTGAGCTAGGCTGGGCATCCAGGCTGGGTGGTCCAACAGATTCTGTAATTAAAATTCAACACTTAAGACATCTATGGTAACTTCCCAAGTTTTCAATGGTAAGAAGATCATTGGTTATCAAGCTATTCTAATGGAAACCTGTAAATATGCTTGAGATGGTTCATATAACCACTCACTGAAACGCACCCTGGTCATGGGAAAGCTGACGTCGGATTAAAGGAGCTGAAGTTGTGAGGCTAGGAGGAATCGTTGCTATGGAGGGTGCCTGAGAGGTGGAGGCAGAGATGACAGCAGAAGCAGGGATATGGGCGATATCATGGTCAATGCTAGGACTAGTTGGTTCATCTATAAGAAAATAAAAAAAATGGTAAGTGATCTAATTATCACTGATAATAACAATAACAGAACAGGTAATCAATATTCATTACTGAAACAATCAGATAAAGATTTTAACATTTAAGCACTCAAGTACCAAGGAATAATATAGTCTGTTAAAATCTACTCAGACAGTTGTTATTCTAGTAATTCCAAATTATTTTGTGAATATGGTGTAAGAAATTACGAGTTGCTTCTTCAACTAACCAAACTAACGAATCAGTAAATACCTTCCTTAGCTAACAACAAGATACCAGAGTTTACAGGCAATTAGAACCTTAAACTATGCAGCAAAACAAACAAACAATCAGCAATCATATCCAAGCCTAAAAGAAGTACTTTTCAAATTTTAAATGGATCACACATTATCATTTCAGGAAGTTTAAGCAAGGTGATTTGGTTGAGGCTTAACTTTCAAACGGTCAACCCCTAAAGCTTTTACCTGACTCCAAACCCCTAACCTCAGGTCATAGGAATCTTCAATTTCTGTACAAAAAGAAGTACAGTATATGGCTGCCAGAATAAATTACATTAGCAGGTCGTTGATGATGCCAAGTGAGAATGTCTGTGTCCTTCTTTAAAAAATCTGTATGTAGAGACCTAATCTCTAAAGTGATGGGATTTGCAGATGCGGCTTTTGGAGGTGAATAAGTTATCAGGATCTGCCCTTGGGAATGGACTGGTGCCCTTAGAAAGGGAACCCCGGAGAATCGCTATGCTGTTCCCATCCTACGAGTATACAAAGGCTGTGGACCCTCACTAGACTTGACCACTTAAATCTGCTGGCACCTTAATTTTAGAATTCCCAGTCTCCAGAACTACCGAAATACTTGCTGTTTAAGTCACCCAGTCTACTGTTTTTTCTTTTAGCAGCCCCGATGATCTAAGACAGCCACTGCTCGTTATTTGGCACTTCCGTGCCAACCGGAAGTAGATCCATCTTGTTTGGTAGCCACAGTCCTCCCTCAGAGAAGGATTCTATATATTTGCCCCTTGATATGCTCCAGTACCCTGGTAAAAGTATAATTATTTTAGGTATTATAAATTTTAGGCTTCTCAAACCCTTCAAAGGTAGAGATGTATGTACATGTGGCTGCACAGTAAGCACTAATGTATTAGTAGCGCTTACGAGGTACCAGCACCATTCTAAATACTTAAACTACCTGATTTAATTCTTTGAAATTATAGCAAATATTACTTTATAGAATAAAACCCAAGACAGACAGATCAATTAACTGGTGTGAAGTTATTACCAAGTCACAGGATTGGAATTTGAACTCAAATAGTCTAATACCACACTCCTGCTCCTTAAGCATAAAATGTACTCCTTTTCCAAATTGGTGAATAGCTCTGTTTAAAATTCTTAGTTCTGCAAAATATCAGTGGTTTAAATTCTAGTTTTTTAGAAGAAGAGAATGCAATTTAATAGGATGCCAGACTATAATCCTTAAAATTAATTACCCCAAGCCTTAGAGAAATTCTTTCAAGAATGTACTGTAATGATGAAACATGGTTTTGATTCCTTGGTTTAAAAGGTCAAATAATTTTAATTTTGACCAACTCCTAAGAATGGTCTATCATTGTAATGATTAGCATTTTAATCAAGATGACCAATGTTACAAAATTAAACCATTTCCATTTTAAAATCAGTACACTCTGCCTTAAGCTTATCTTAGTTTTACAATTTTCTTTAAAAGCTCCTTACACTTTAGCAATAGAACACATTTTAAATCTCTACGAATCAATTTTACTTAGTGTATGATAACTTAATGTACCAATGAGAATGAAATCTTTTTTCAAAAGCAAGGAGATAACCGAGGCTTTGAAATTAATTCAATAAGGATAAAATTTAATTTTAGTGAAAGTTAAAGCATCCTTCAAAACTGATCTTAACATTTAAATCATACCAATTAGCAAAATTTTTCCAAATGATACATATGCATAAAGTAAGCTGTTTCATTCCTGTTATGGAGTCATGAAACACTGACAAGCTGTGGGCACACTGGACGGTTTTAGAAATGGCTTACATAGTATTACCAGTCTGTCTATTTCTGTAGTGACAACATTCACTGAAGTGGTTTAGATGAGATCTACTATATAAATTCATGTAGAGAATACAGAAAAACAGATGATGAATTTTAAAAAACGGACGGTGCTCTGATAAAATACTTTCTCAAAATAGAGCAACCACACCTTGGGGAGGTGTGGTGATCACCTTTGCCAACATTTGTCTAACAAGATGCTGGGGGATAATGCTTCTTTCAAGAGAATCAGTTTTCTTCCTTGCAAAGCAATTCAACATATTTTTATATTCATTTATTTAAAATAAACTATGGCGTGAATTCAACAAATGTGCAGGGATGAAGCTCAACATATTTTTATATTCATTTATTTAAAATAAACTATGGCGTGAATTCAACAAATGTGCAGGGATGAAGCTCAACATATTTTTATATTCATTTATTTAAAATAAACTATGGCGTGAATTCAACAAATGTGCATGGATGAAGCATTAAGCAAAATGTCAAAGGCAGTTTTTGTATGACATGGAACTTCTGGAGGTAATGTATTCAATGTCCATGTAATTACCTTTTAAAGAAAACTTATGAAACAAGCTGAATTCCAAGAATATTTGCTAATATTGTATATGAGTATGTGTGTGAGCACATACTCTGGGGGGTAACTGTGAGCGAGGACATGTGGGTGGGGCGAGCAGGAACACTGCTTACACACTTCAGAACTGTGCCTTCTTTAGAATAAACATATTTGCCAGTGTGTTAAAGAGAGAAAAAGAAAAGCTAGATATATACTATTTAAACACATACAAATGTGCTATCTTATTTTTATCAGTTATACCAATAAATTTTTTATCCTCTAGGGAAATTTTCTCACTTTAAATGTTTTATAAAATAAGTTAATAGCTTGTAGGCAACATATATACAACAAATTAGGGTATACCAAACTGAAATACTCTAAATAAAATTGTATTATATCCTGTTTAGAAAATTTACAATATTAAGTAGCACATTAGTGATTCTGACAGTCCTAAGATTAAAAACAAACATTTGTGCAACTACTTATACTTAAGATTTAGTCAAATTATTTGTTCTTTTTATTGTCCTTAATCAAATAGACATGCTGTTCTTAGAGAATACTTTGAGAAGCATTGCCAAAAGCCCCTCATTCATTTCAATGTTTATGTCTACCTCACTAAAAATTATATATTTTTAAATAAATAGGCTGGAAAGAGAAATCTGTGTTAGATAAAACTTTAAAGTTGAGTAATAGAAGGATTTCAAAATTAATTCCAGAACTTAGTGAAATGCTGAAAGTTCTTTTAATGCTAATAAATATACACAAACTTAAGATAGTAGAATAGGATTTCTTTTATGAGTCAAAGAGCTAAAGATTCTTAAGCAATAAAAATAGAAGCATAAGAAAGTAGTTTTGATACTAAAAACTAGATAAGCACTAAAATTCACTTTTTATTTCTTGATCATGAAAACTTCAAAATATATACTGACACAACGAGCTGTTTTATTACTCCATTATAATCTGATTATAACGTTATTAATTACAAAGAAAATATGATACCACAAGATGTTATGAAATATAAACAGGTAGTAAGGCTTTTTAAATAAATAAAAAAAAGGTATAAAACAATCATTAGTCACCTACAGTAAAGTCCTATTCTCTGAATTTGGCCTTAAGGGCAGAGAGATGAATATGAGTACAATTTAGATTGAGGTTTCCCACAATAGTTAAACTTGACTGTATCATAATTATAAAAGCCAGAAATTATATGGAACTTTTTTTATTTGTTATAATTTCTAACCATTAACTCAAAATCATCAATCACATATTATTTCAACACATATTTACAGAGTGTTTTTTAAATTCCAGGTGGTATTCTAGGAATTAAGCACACAGAAGCAAACACTTGGAAAAGATCTTAAATCCTGGTTCCTGTGTAGCTTATGCCTTAGCTCTGCAGAGAAGCATTTTATAAAGACACAAAAATAATCAAGTGGAAACAAGTTATCTACATTAATCCCCTTAACAGCAATACAGAATGTCAGGTATTGTGTGTGTAAGGGGGTGGGGCACAACTACTTTTTAGCAGCGATCCAAAGGTAGTAAAGGAGCAAGTTTTGTGAATATCGGTGGAGCATGTTTCAGGACGGGTTGTGGGGCTGGGCTGGGCTCAGAGGCAGGAAGGCTGGTGCAGGGGGGGGTGGGTAAACAGAGGCAGGCAGGGGGCCAGTGGTGTGATGGGGAGGTGGTGGAAACCGTGAGACAGGATTTCAGATTCTATTCCGAGTAACATGGGCAGTACACAGAGGGTTCTGATGAAAAGAGTATCACCAATTTACATTTTAAAATGCCTACTGGCTGCTTTGTGGAGAATGTACTGGAGGTGTGAGCGGACATGAAAGTCTCAGTAAGTAACAGAATAGTATTCTAGAAGGGGTACAAGCTTGTCTTCTATGTACATTTTCAGTAAAAATTTAAGTATTTTTTTCCAAATCTACTCCAGGATTTATAAAGTAACTTGACAATGAAAAGATGTTGAGCACTGTTTTAAGTGAAAGATTACTAATGACCAGAACTATTCCACTTGGCTCCTAATTCAGATGAATCACCTACTAGGTACAGTTTAGCTTGTTAAGCCCCTTGGCCCCAGATGATGGGAATTTGTTTAATCAAAGTAAACATTAAAAAACAAGTGTTGAGTACATACAATTTGTTTTTAAAGAAAGGAAAAAATTTAAAAAGGAAATTAATTTTTGAGGGCAAAATACCTCTGGATGTAGCACAGTGTAGAAAATTCAGAGCAAATGTTTTTAAAATCATGGTGAAACAATACCCATATGATGAGATTTGTTGAACATAGTAGCCAATGGCTATAAATGAGCTCACCGATAAATGGAATAGAAGCCAAGGAGTCGCCAGGTGGACTGGTACCTGAGGCCTTCCTCTCCTCCATTCTTTTCATGTGCACCTCGCGGCGTGCGTCATTGGGCAGCCAGCAGGTAGTGTCTGACCCTGTCTCCTGGTCATTCACAGCCAGGATGTAAGACTGATGCCTGAGTGGCTGCGGTGTTTGGCGGCCAGATGGAGGTTTTTCTCTTAGGATGACAGCTTCTTTATTATCTAAAGTATTTGATTGCTGAATTTCAGCCTCTTGTACATTTAAATCTTGAGTCCTCTGAGACAATTCTAAATCTGAAGTGCCAGAATTTTCACTCACCAGAGGGACAGGTTTAACAGAAATTCCAGATTGAGAGGGGTTTTTCCCAGTCTCCACTTGGTGACTGGGGACATTTTCAGGTTTTAAACATATCTGTTGATTCAGTAGACTGTTTTGATGCAAGTGATTTACTGGTCTTTGGTCTTTGACAGAAACAAGTGAGTTCTGGCTAAATGGTGGTTTTGCGACTTGTGTAGAAGGCGCTTTCAGAGAATTACTTCGGACTTTTATAAGAGGTGACCTGTCTTGTGAACTACCTCGAGACTGTGACATTCCACAAGTAGTTTGAAAATTTCTGTTTGACTGCAGTGGTTTTAGATCTGGTGGAGTTTTTTTGAACTGAGACGCAGAACCCAATCCTCTGCAGGTCACTCGCCTGTTATCAGAATTAACACTTGGAGCCACGGTGAAATTTGGACCTCGAAAAGATTTATGAATTTCTTGTTGCCTAGATCTTTCATAAATGCCTCGTCTATCATCCTGTTCAGTAAAACCACTCCACTTATAAGTCTGTTTTCGCTCTCCATTTGAATCGGGTACTTGATTTTCAGAACTGACATTTTCTAAAGTTTCACCCTGCCCCTCGATATAATCCCATGAACGAGTTCTATGATTGCTAAAACTAACAGCTGGAGAGGTCAGTGCTCCTTGCGACGCACTTCGGGGACAGTACTTCATCAATACGGAATCCTCCAGGCGCTCCTGGGACACGCTGCGCTGCCGGATCTGCACAGAGGGGGGCCCTCGGTCATGGGAGGTGCTTCGGCGTCGTACCTGCAAAGTGGTGCGGTTTGGTACCACCTGGTTGTAATCTGTTGTGCTTTGAGCTGCTGCTCTTAGGCTATCTAGTCTTTCTTGAATTGTCCGACAACCCATGTGTAATCGTCTATTGTCAATATACTCTTTGTAAGTTTTGTAATTTCTCCAGTCTATGTGCTGATGGGAATTTGGAGAATAATGATTAGCGGATACAGGAGAATCCACAGCTTGAGGTCTACTGCTTGAGATTCCTTCTGAATGTCCACTGTAATTGCCAGATTTCAGTAAAATTCCAGAAGGTTCTGATGACCTGGGCCCTGATGTCTGCTGAATTAGGTGGGCAGTGGGAATTGATGATGATGGTGATGTGGTTCTTGACACGGTTTTCAAAGAGGTCTGTTCATTTACGCCATACCTCACTTCTTCAGTTCTATGTGAAGGAACTGTATGGTTGCTTCTATTAGTTAACAAATCTACAACCTTCTCAGAAGGCACAATGACAGTCCTTACACTTTCATTGCAAACACACACTGCTGTGTTTGACTTTGCAACGTCTGTTGGTGATGGAGGCACTTGTATTTCCATTCTGTAAGCCCTGGCAGGTTGTGTCAGCACTGGCGTACTGGTTTGCTGTTTGTTCGAAGATGAGTCTGGAGGAGATATTTCAACTGGCTGTGCCACGGCTGAAGGGGCAGGTGGCAGCCAAGGATAGCAGACTGGTGGTGGTTCAGGTATGTTGCGGGCATTGCCACTGTAGGCTTCATTGCCTTTCAGGTAGGCATCCTGAGAATATGCCTACATGGAAATGAAAGAAAAGTGTCATTACAGTGTCACCTGAAATGCAGTAAAAGGACAGTAATTTCTGTTCTTACAGTGCATTCTTTTATGGTGCCCTACCTTGGTCTTGAATGACATTCACTACAGCATGCATGCAAACACACACAAAGTTACTCCTCAAATTGGAAAAGGGTTTTCTTTTAGAAATCAAATAAATTGTAGAATTTGTAACAAATATCTCCTAATTTCTCAAAAGATCTGAAACATGGAATTTTCCTTCAACCAATTAGATATAGTCATGTTACTTATAGGACTTGTGATTTTTCAGCAGTCGACATGTTAAATGGCTGCCTACTAAATCTCAGCAAAAGAAAATTCTGATCTTTTGCCAGACTACAGGTGAAGATAATAAAAATTTTATTGAAATACATTTTAAGCACTACTGTTATCATAAATATAATTTATTGAATTGTCTTACCAATTAATGATTACTGAATACCTAAAAATAATCTATTTTGATAAATTATATCTTTAAATAGCCATGCTAAATATCCTAATATTTAAACTAAGAGATGTATATGTATGTTTAAGAAGTATATAATATTAAGAGATTTAAACATATGAAAAAAGGTATTTCACTATTTTTATGTAATTTATATTTTTATCCTGAGCTAATACAAAGTATAGTGTACAAATTTATTTGGTCTCTTTTACTGATCATAAGGAGACATTATTATAAATAGGCAGGTATGCACCTCAAATAGCTAATTTCACAGTTGAGAGTTACTAACAATCTTTTTAAAACCTTAAAAATAACTGAATTTGAATAGCTATTCTACAAAACACAGCCAATCAATGCAACTCAGGACTGAGTTTCACATCAGACAGTGAGGTGTGGTATCATATTACATATCCTCCCCTGATCAAAACAAAAACAATTCAAGACTATCATCATATCCTATCTTTGCATTAGACAGCTAGCAAAGCTCAAGTGCAGCCACAAACATAACACAACAGCAAAGTATTAGGGAAAGAAAGAAGGTGAGAGAATCAAAAATACAAGTGCAGATAAATATTGTTTTAATACCAGTTATATACAGGATACAAAAGAAAACCAAACATAAAAATAAAAAATAAACCACATATCACAAATACATTCTGCAAATTAGTAAGATTAACTCTATCAAAGGATTGCTCTAAGCAAACTTAAAATTTTAATAGATTGACTTATTACAAATTTATAAAACGTTACTTAAAAAGCAAGGAAATGGCTTCTGTGCATTTCTTACCAGAGCTGTGACATCCTTTGTAAATTGTAGCTAGCAGAAAATAGGAAAACATAGTAGAAGCTGCTTACTGACATAAAGACAGAATCATGTTGTCATATTGATGCTGGAAACAGCAAGCTAAAAATACATCTATACTGATTTCTCTGGAAGGTACCAAGAGAGATAAAGGGAAGTGAAGCATAAAGAATAACTTCAGTATCCTTCTGACCATCTTTTTCCCAGGTTTTTCTCATGTTCTTATCTGATTTGTCTACCATTCTTGAAAGCAAAATACTTTTGGTGATATGCATTCCTAACCGCTATTTTCTTCAACATGCACTGCTGTCTGATAACGTGCTAGAAAGCTTCCCTTTCTACAAGAGCAACATTGATGTCTCTCATTTCCCCTGAGCTTCTTCCATCTCTGCTTCCAGATGACGAAACAAATGCTCTATTATGCATTTAAAATAGTACAACCTCCTCCTTCCCCTGTAAATCAGAGCATAACCACAAGCTGTCAGCTGACTGCTGCTGCTGTTACCTATGATTTGGGGAAAAAAGAGCAACTGTTTTTATCAAATACATTTCATCCCCAAACTAAGATCTTTTAACACTGTACCTTTTGTGCTGTTTTGTTAGTCTGTGAAAATACTGAACAGGCACAAAAATATTACTCCCAGAGTAATTTATTTTAACTCACAATGAATTTTATAGTACCTAAGCTAGAATGCAGTGAGAAATTAATCTTTAAGACACAAATACAGTCAATTAAAATATATGTTTTAAGTATGTACACTAACACAACAAGCCCATCTTTTTAATGCTGATTACATTCACACCAATACAGGAAACTGTGTCAGAATGAGTGAACTCAGTTACATTACATCCCACAGCATGTCTGTGTGGTTTTATTAAATGTCACTTTAAAAGAAGTAGAAGGGGAGTGTCCTGTGGTAAGGAAAGCCTCGCTGGTAGACTCCTTGACTTTTCAGAACCTCTACTACATTAATATGTTGTAAAATCTGAGGATATTGCAAACATATTCAACAATGGAAGCATTTTTTACCCCCAGAAAGTATGTAACATCATTAGAATTTCTGCTGGGGAAGGCTGTTCCTCACATTCAGTTTTCTTTATAATGAATATTCTACTTCACAGGGAGAAAATACATATTTTAAAAAATATTTTTGCATGAGAGAATAAAACAAATATTTTTAAAGTCCTTTATTGAACATTTTAACTTCAAATTTTTAGAAGTATTTCTTGTAAATGGTTTTTAAAATGCCAGGTTTGGGGTTTTAAAATAGCTTTAAAAAATGACACTTGTAGATACTCCAGCTAAAAACATCTATACAAAAAGGCAGTTACCACATCCAAATGTCCACTAGGAAACATCATATGGTATGCAATAATCATGTAAATTTTTTTTTTGAAATTAAACTATATGGTACATTCAAATATGAAAGAAGCTTAGATTTAAAGATTCTCCTTTACTAATAAGTTTATAGCTGTTAATTTCTTATAAAAATATAACTTAACACATTTTAAAAATGAACTGTTACAATATACCAGAAACCTTTACAATGAACCTGGTAGATCTGAGTGCTCAATTAACCTACCGAACCCAATTTTGCCTGTATTTGTACACTTTGAATTTTACCTTTATTTTAAATGTATTTACCTCAACTAAAACACAGTTAAAACCAATTAATCTAAGGATCTAATGATCACATCATTAGAACTTTACTCCTTCCAGTACTACAACTTACACTGTTCCAGTGTCTTCACCTTGGAAAGAATCCACTGGAGAGACGAGTTTAGTTTGGAAGTGTTCACTGCATGCACATATGATCTAATCATCCTGTCTGTAGAACGGACTCGACAGAATCCCCTATTTACTGCTCATCATGACATTCATTGCCTCCACGGGTTAGGTCTGCTGCTCCCTCACTACACTGAATTACCAGGATAGAAACTCCTCAATGAGCTCCACCTGCCTGGGAAACCCACAGGGGACAGCTCTACCTTCCTCTCCACAGAACTGCGTCCTGAAGAAAGGTAATTTGTTAACAACAAAAAGCTACTCCTAAATAAAATCAACCAATTTGAAGAACATAAGTTAATCTCCATGGACTTTAGCTAATTATATTTTACTTGACAATGAATAAATCAAGTCAGTCAGCTTTAGAAATACTTTGTATAAAAAAGTTTACAGATTATTAAAGACTTTTAATGAGTGAAGTTCAATTAATGCCTTACTAATGAATAACATTCCTATTTCTATTCCCACCACAAAGATTCCATAAGTTTCCTATTTTTCTTAAGACAGGGGTAAACAACCCACTATTCACCAAAAGGAATTGAAAACACACAAACTTCATCAGCCATTGCCATTTTTTAGATCTAATTATAAATGGTTTTGCTCATGCTGCTTTATTCTACTAAGCTGCAAAATCAAGTTAAGAAAAGTATTATTTTCTAGAATGAAATTTATCTATTTTATCCTGTTTGCCTTAAACAATACTTAACATGAATAGAGTTAAGTATTCCAATGATTTATTGTCTTCCTAAAGCTGAGTAAAAAAATTTTAGACTAAATGTAAAGCTTTCAACGATATTATTTCCTTTCCTCTCAAAGACCTTAACATAACTTTCCTTCGATTGTGAACATTACTTCTAATGAGTGAACTGATAACTGTTAACCAAATTGCTTGCTAAGTTAATTTACAAATAGTTATATTTATTGGAAAACTGGGAAATGTCATCATAAAATGTCTGTCCGTGTGTGTGTGTCTGTCTGTCTGTGTGTGTGTGTGTATAAAAGATTCTAATTCCTAGAGATATGTATTTGTACCTTGAGGTTTGGCATTTGGTCAAAGGACTACTTAGATTAATAAACAATGAAACTCTAGGAATTCCATTCCAAATGACAATAGTAAAAATCATGGGTAATCAATGAAAAAATCTCTTGTTGCTTAACTACAAAATATATGACAATGTGATTATTTTTTTTAATGAGAGGATGGAAGCAGAATTTCAGACTGCTAAATGAGCCCGAGGGTTCCTGTTTCCCTTCAGGATCATTATTTATTCAGTCCACCTCCATTTTAAAGAATTTTTATTTCACAACATTCATGACGATAAAACGATTTATATTTAAATAAAACTTACCACTTGGAGAATGTCTTCATCTTTTGGCATAACACTAAGTTCCAATGTTGTATCACTAAAATCGAATATACATATACTATTTTAGGAGAGGTAAAAATGTTTAAGGAAAATATAAAAGAAAAATAGTTAACTCAGTTTTTTTTATAATAGCTTATTTTTACATCATTTTGTGCCTTTTCCATCTCAGTTGTAATCCCCATGGGCTTCCCATCACCAAATCACCCATGTGCCATTACCACAGTCCAGTGCACTTCCCTACCTCCATCGTTTTTGATCCCATTCTTCACTCCACCCCCATAAAATGTCTCTGCTATATAGTTGTTCATTATTATTATTATTTTCTCCCCGGTCCTTTATACTCCTGCTATGTAATTCAGGTATTTTTTTTAATTGTTAATGAGTTTAAATTTGGTTTTAAAAACTTTTTACTTTTCAAGTTCAAGTCATTAAAATGAAGTTACTTTTATACATATAAAGCAATTATGCAAAAGAGAACACCCTGCCATATGTTTGAGATAATCTCAGTCAAGTCTTTATGAGTTCTCATTTAGAAACATAAAGAACATTAATTAAACATCCTGGAACAAAACTTCTTAGTATATAACTATTTATTATTTTACTTCAAGTATAGAAAAAAATTTGAAATTTTACCACTATTTTTATCAAGTTTGAAATATATTAACATAAGACTAACCAAAGAACCCACAACAAACTTAACATTTTAAACAATATTAAACATCCTAATTTTGAAATATTCCCTTTTGGCTGCAAAGTTAAGAAGATCAGAGTTCACTATCAAGTCTATCAAAAGGACTCCTTCATTTTTAAAAAAGCAATACAGCATCCAACTATTACATTTCTTCTTTAAGACTTAACTTTAAAATTTTTATAGGAATAACTCAGCCTTTTAGTACTGCAAATTTCCTGTTAAAAATGATAGAGTTTTTCTAGGTTTAAAAAAGTTCAAAGGATAAATTATACTGATTATTGAGACCTGGAAGTACATTTAGACAAAGCAAGATTAGCAATGCTTTCCACATCAAATGTTTCCATCAATGACCTAACAATTTCAGATTGTTAGGTAATTTCCCTGTATAGACAGAGATCAAGAAATGATCAAACAACAACAAAACCTATTGGTATATACTGGTGTTTCTTTTAGGTAGATAGATGTGAACCCTTGTTTTTAGGTTCATAAAGACTGAGAGAATTGTAAGCCAATAAGAACCAGTAGCTAAATTAATCTAACTAGTAAAATCTGTAGAACCTGTATTTCATTATTTAGAGTTGGTAAAAAGTACATACTGATATTAAGATATAAATTTTTCTGCTGGGGTACATTTTTACCACAATACACTGTAGAATTTCAGTAACTTTGTGCTGCATTATCCATTTGCTATCAACTGCAGACAAAAGGAACACAATTTCTTTTTTAAATAAAATAAGAGAATGAAAAACAGCATTTCTCTGTTTTTCAAATTGGTTTACTGGCTGGCTCAAAAACTATGGCTGTAAATCCAAAGTGTGATTACTATGAAAAAAAGAATTGCACCAGTAACAAAAAATTTAATGTGGATTTTGAGGAAAACAACAATAAGTGTGATTTCTTGAAGAAATGATATTTTTAAAGAGATATTAATAAATACACTAAAAATCTTTAAACTATAGGCTGACAAAACATATTGATATGTTTATGAAAGAGCCAAATTATTTCAAGAAAAAGAAAATCTTGGTGGATCTCTCAAAGGCTTGACCCCCAAGTCTTTAAAATCAAACAGGTATTTTCAAATCAAACAGGTATTTTAAAATCAAACAGGTATCACAGTCATGTATATCTTGAATCCAATGTTAAAGGCAAGACTTAAGATTTACTTTCTCTAAGAATCTCATTAAATATTAAAATGGTGAGAGCACACCACTAAACCATAATCACATCATTTAACTGCAAAAATGACAATGTATTAGGACATTAGGATGAATAATTTAGTGAATGAACTGCTTTAGACATGGCTAGCGGATCCTTTGGAACTTCAGAAAATAAAGAACTTTGCTTCAATTTAGACAGGTGGGTATGGTGAATATAAAGCAATGAGTAATCCAAAGTTACTGTATTTAAATTTGGAAAGAATCTCTTTTAATAGTGATAACATGAAAATCAGATCTCAGAGTAATGGCCTATTCTTGACAGAAATTTACTCTCTGCGGTTTTCAATTTCTTTATAATTGAAAAATATTTTCTAGGTATATTTCAGAGAGAATAGGCCTCAGTTATCTTGAAGTTCCATAGATGGTCAGTCTATAAATATTTACCTTTAGAACTCAAAATTCTATCATATTATTCTATCAGGAAGTAGGAAGACGAATTAAAAGAGAATTTCTTGCTTTCTCAGTTAAGCCAAATATACAGATTTAAGCCAGGAATATTAGTCAATGCTATTTAAATATAACTTAGTAAGAGATTTTTAAATTTGCCACATATTTCATACCTAAGAACTTTAAAAAGCATTATCCACTTTAAGCACTTATACATCTCTCCACATCACCCCAATTCCTTATAGTAATACAAAACTGTATTAAACCTACTTGCTCCATTGAATGATAAAAATCCATCTTTGGCCCAAATTAATCACATTTCATGAATCTTACCTGTTCTGAATTAAAGCAATTACTTGGGAATAGGTTTTTCCAATAACACTTTCTCCATTGACTTTTATAATTCGGTCACCTTCAAAGAGGATTAACAGAACACATGAGGAATTGCTTTTAGAATTCACTTCTGATTCCCAATTTCAAGTTATATTACAAAGCTATAGAAATCAAAACAGTATGATATTGGTATAGAAAAAGACTCACATATCAGTGGAACAGAGAGTTCAGAAATAAGGCTACAAATAGGTGGTAAATGAATTTACAACTCCAAGTAGCCAAGACTATAAATGGGAAAAGAATGATTTCTTCAATAACTGGTGTTAAGAAAATTGAAAAGCCATATGCAAAAGTGTGGAATTGGGTCACTTTCTTACACCATACAAACTAAATGTCCATCATTGAATGAATGAATGAATGAAATATATATATAGATAGAATGGATTACTCAGTCATAAAACAATGAAATCTTGCCATTTATAATAACATGAATAACTGACTGAAAAAGACAGACACTGTACAATCTTTTTTACATGTGGAATTAAAACAAAAAGGTTAGCGAAATAAAAACCAAGCTTATTGATAAAAGAACAGACCGCTGGTTGCTAAAGGTAGAATGTGGAAGGTGAGCAAAATGTGAAAGGGATCAAGAGGTACAAACTTTTCATAATAAAAATAAGTCATGGGGCTATAATGCACAGCATGGAGACTATAGTTCATACTATAGTGCATATTTGTCAGTTGCTAAGAGAGTAGATCTTAAAAGCTATTATCACAAGTAAAAATTCTTGTAACTATGTATGGTGACAGGTATCAACTGTATTTTGCAACATACAAATATCAAATCATATTATACATCTGACACTAATATATTATATGTCAATTGTACCTCAATAAGTCACTTCTGAATAATTCTGAAATATTTGATATATACTGATAAATATTTGATATATACCAAAGGTGGTATATTCTTATTCATTTTAAACGTATCTTCTACAAAAATGAAGCCAAATTTTAATATACACAGCTTCTTATAAAATATAGCTGTTTTAATTCTAGAGTTCTAGTCACTGATGAATTTAGAAACCTCACAAGATATAATTGCCAAGTAATCACAATATACTCTTTACTCCCCATCATTGTTTTCTGAGTTGTAGTACTACTATCCTCTGTCTATCCAACCACTTCTAATAGAGAAGTGCTATTCAATAGGCTTCACTGTTTTACTTCTAGTATTAGTACAGCTGATCTCCTTGTAGTATTCTCTCCAATTCTTTATTTATTGATAAGTGCTGTATTGCAGAGCTTAAATGTGCATGTGTACATAGTTTTGACTTCACATATATTAATGTATTTTTCATCTTAACAAGGAAAAGGATATATAGGTTACCCAGAAACATGCAAGGTAGTAGAAAGTAAAAGACTGAGAAAGAACAAATGTGAGAGAGGGAAAAAAAGTACTTTCTGTATGTTTATCAGAGCATCTCCATTTCATATTCTCAACCTCGGGAAGCTTAGACTATGGCAGATGATATATTCTAGGTCATGGAATCCCACATGTTTACTGATATACATACTGTTATGGACATTATACTTACTTTAAGTGTGCTGAAAAATATAACTCACAAATTAACAGTGCAATCTAATAAATTTTAGCAATTACACCCACTATTAATAATATCTGTAGCTTAAAAAGACATTTCATTCAAAGGTCAGGTAAAAGATATTTTTTCATTAATTCCCATAATAAAATATATCTCTACTTTGGTCTTGTTAAAAATCACAAATATTTTAGAACAACTATCTGACCACTTCACTGATAGCTATAAAAGCAACTGGGCTTACACTAAAGTGAAGATTTATGCTACTCCTTGTGATGTAAATTACTTAATTATGTACTTCCAGAAGTAGGAGTTTCAAGAGTATTTCAACTATGTCATAAATAATCTTGATTGTTTTGTTACTTCATGATTCCTGGTGAAAATTAAGTGTACCAAAGAGGTTTTTTAAAAGGACATCCAGGAGGTCATTAGCTGAAAGGTAACTTAAAATACCCACATTTTATGAAATTTTGTAACAGGTTCAAACCTGTTCATTTGGTAAGAAGAAAGGTATATAACTAATTAGGTCCAAAAATAGTGATAACTGATGTTATAACTAACATCATGTTAGTAATGTTAGAAAAAAAAATACAGGGGGAAAATGAAATATGGAAGAAAGAAATTAAGTAAATAAAGAAATTGGAGGTATTCAATACCTGTGCATAAACCAGCTTCAAAAGCAGGCCCTCCTTCTTTAACCTGTTTCACAAATATGGTATCCATTGGTTCCAAGCGGTTTCTCTGTTTTCCTGAGGGACAATTTAAAAAATTCCAAAGCATTATTTTACTTAAAAATATTTTATTAGAACACAATAATAAAAAGTTAGTTGGGGAGCAAGATCACAACTTGTGAAAAATTTAGAAAATTTCACTTACACATAAACTAAAATAATTTAATTTAGTTTTAATTTCTTCTTTTTAAAAAAGATTTATGTATTTATATATACAGAACTGGGGTACAGTCCAGAGATGCAGGAGCGGTGAGAGGATTCACTAGAGACAGAGTGGGGAGCAGAACAGGCTGACTGACAAAGTACACTACTGAGGGGAGTAGTGGGTAGGTCAGGAGAGGTCTGCCACACCTTGTGAGTCATCTCCGGGGCAGGGACCGAACTCATGCTGAAGTGGCTTTAACTTCTTAGTGCTGTGCTTTAACCCACTGCACTATCAGGGAGGGCCTAGTTTTAATTTCTATAAAGAAAATATTAATTCTACAATGACTGCTATTGCAAAATTAAAGACTTAGCCATTGACAACTCATTTTATATAGTAGGGCTGAAAATAATATGAAGATTAACTTGACTATAACATAGGTCAAACTTGAAGCAAGCACTATTATATCTGCTGAGAGTTGTCACTTAAATTCTTGTTTATTTTCCTTTCTGGCCTATCTCCAAAATGTTGTCTTTGTTATTGCTAGCTATTCAACAATCCTTCTGGATATCTTTTCCCACAGATATCCCTTAATTACACGCAGATTTCATTAAGAAACATAACTTTCCAATTTTCATTTCCCCTGATGTTCTGAGTTAAATATTTCGCTCATTAATTTTAAGAGTGTTTTTCTGTAAGTATATGCGGTCTACAAATCTGCTGGAACTGTAAACTGCAAGTATCAAGTGTAATGTGTGCCATTTAATTTGTTGCTTCTTTAGTTTCTGCAAGTCAGTTTCTAAATATGCAAAACTAAAAGTCTGATCCCACATTATGGAAATTCACTAGGAAAAATACTCCTTCCCTTCCCTCGATAATTCTGAGTAAAAGCCTCTTTCAACTCATCTGTATTTTATAATTTCTCAACTTTTGAGAACATGTAAGATATGTTTCAAATCAGTGCTAAGTACTTTATTCAAGTGTCATTTCCTTGACTTACCAAAAGTAAAGGGAAATGTGTTATTTTTAATATACACAAATAAATCTGTTTGAAAAAAAAGACAATGCTTTCACATGGATGAGAATGGCTAAAATGGCCAGTTACCAAAATGTCCTATTTTATGCTACTTAATATATTTAAAAAGACTTAAACAGGAAAACATAAACATATATATATATATTTATTTATTTTAAGTTGAATATTACACTTTGAAATCACAAAGAATGCATATGCTTTTTACATTACAGTAAATATGCATAGTTGGGGGAAAATAACTTGAGAAAAATATATATATACACACATATATGTAGTAGTTGGTACTCAAATACTGGATGACTGTCCAGGTGGATACAATTTTCCTACTCCATATCCAGTATGGTGTAGTAGCTAAGAGTTCAGATCACATGACCACATTACATGTTTTAAAACCCTAGCACTACATTTATTTTCTAAGTAGGGTTACTAGATTTTGTAATATTTGGCACATACTTTACTAAATTCACAAATTTATTAGTTATATATTAGAAATTCCAATTTAATTGGACATCCTTTATTTTATCTGCCAATCCTATCTCCAAGGGATTTTTAAAAAAATGATATATTTGGATCTTAGGTCTTAGTTTACACATTTAAAAAATGAAAATGATGACAGTTATTTCCACCTGGCAAAAGTACTGTGAGGATTCAAACAGAAAATACATTAAAATGCATATATAATGCCTAATATAAGTAGGTATTTAATAAAAAAGTTTAAGTACTCTTCCTGTGCTAGTCTGATAAGCTTTAGATAAGCTCATATACAGACAGTGACTGAGGTCAGGGACACAACATGTCACAGTGCAAATGCGTGATGAGTAGTAGTTGAAAAGTGGTCATGTGATAGAGAAAGCTGAGGCACAGAGGCCAAGAGAAAAGAACACTAAAGAAACAAAGGCAGCAAAATAAGACAGACTATAGTAAAAACAGCAATATATAGCACTGCTTAAAAACAACAACAACAACAAAAACAACAGCATATACACAAACTACACAGGACTTCAGAGAACGGGTTCTAAACTCAGACAGCTAATATATGGCCTGTGGGCTTGGTCCATTAGGACAATTTAAATGTCTGATATCCTTCTTTAGAGAATGCTGAAGTCAAAATCATTTGCAACGCTAAACTTATTTCAAAAATTAACATATTAAATATATGAAGCAAACAGACTAGGCAGACTTATTATATTGAGACAACAAAATGTGAACTATGCCAGTTACAAGAAAGACACTATGATGAAGACACCAGAGAAACATACATAGGTCAAGGAACCCTATAGTTCTGCAGACAAGAAAAATGAATTTCTTCGAAAAGAATGAAGACTATATATGCTACACAAAGAAATACAAAGAAATACTACCCCATATTTTAACCAAAAGCAAAAACTAGAAAATAATGGCTATCACAGAGGTTAAGGTATTTTTTTTTCTTCTCAAACATGCTACTGAACAATTTTTTTTTAAAAGAACCCAATCTTCTCAGCTTTAAAATGAGATGTTTTTAAAGTATTCTTTTTATTGATTTCTACGATGTTAAAAATACCTGTCTCTCTATATAAGAGAAGGCTGTTGCAATTTAACTGTGCATCAATGTAAACGTTCTATACATGTCCTGGAAGAAATATACCTTTCACAAGGGTGGAGGGTTGAAGAGACACATCACGTAAAAGAATATCAAAGCTTAAGCATTAACTAGAGAACATCAATTAAATAGCTTAGTGAAATCATTCCTTATCTTTTAGAACAAAAATAATTGAAACCACAAGGCAGAATGAAGTCGACAGCTATCAAAGTGAAGTTGGAATGATGAAAATTGATCTTTATTTCTCTGAGGGATAATAGTCACAGAAAAGAAAAAAAAAACAGGGTAAGTAGAATTCACTGTGCAAAAATTAGGAATTATGGTCCCATTAAGGCAAAAAACTGTAAGAGCAGTAGTAACAAATGTCGAATCCTGGCTCAAGAGCAGGAGTGGAATAAAAGGCACTTATCCATCCTTAACATTATTACTGTCTTATAAAAATGGATAGAGGCGACGCTAAAATGTTAAGATGACAAAGACATGTGGAAAAGCGCTTGGAAGTTATATTTTTGCCTATAGCTGTCTTTTAATTGGTGAAAACAGACTTCTGATAGTTAATTTTGGAGCTCCGATTTGCTGGTGGCATATCAAATGATCTTCTGAGACCAACAGAGACACATTGCCCAAAAACAAAATCCACATGTATCATTGATAAATGCACCCTATATGATAAGTAGACAGATCCAAATTAAGAAAACTGGTATGGCAGACTACTGAGCACTCTTTCCCCCCTGGCAAAGGCAGGAGCACTAATGATATATATATATATATATATATACACACACACAGACACACACACACACATACATACAGATATATATATATATACACACACACACTATATATATACTTATGAAATCTAGAGGTTTTCTAAATCTTCACATTTTCATTTCTATAGTGATGGACAGCACTTTAATTTTTTTCTCTCAAGTCTCCAATCTGTGACCCCAACAATTACCACAAGCTTTAGAGCCCAAATTCTGGACCTTATCAGTAGACTGGACCTGTCAGGTTTCAATCACATTATTATAAAGCAAATACATATTTTATGCTCAATTGTATATCCAAGTAACACCAATTAGAACAAAATTAGACCATGTTTTAACTTATGATAAACGTAGTTTCAATCTATGTTTTTTATATTGTGGAAAATGTCCAGCATATGCAAAAGTAGAGAAAACAGTAGAATGTATCTTACACAATTATAAAATATCTGTTAATCTTATTTCACTTATAGCCCCCCTTTTCCCTAAAATTTCAAAGAAAATCCCAGATAACCTGTTGACTCATTCAGAAATATTTTAAATACCTGAAAAAGTACTTTGCTTTTTCTTAAAGGAAAATTCTCACATGATTCTCCGTAGTCTATAAAATTACGCACGATGTGGATAATACACGCTGACAACACACCCAGTCCTGCTCTCAATTTTCTCAGTACCTACTTCACATCAATAAAAAGCAGTGCACTGGAATACAGAAATGATAGCAGCAAAAGTCATGAAGTCAATTAGAAAAATTTCACGAGTATAATCAGAATAAAACCCTAAATTAGGTTCCTGAACAAGTTAGCCATGCCCAACAGAATGTTCTGAGGATGCACTGAAAATCAATCAGGAGGACATAATCTCTAGCTCACGAACAGTGCCCGGCAAATAGTGTATACTCAATAAGTACTCACTTCTGACTGATTCAAATCATAGACCTAGAAAACCACAATAAGTAAAACCTCACAAAGACACCTTAGAGATGTGTTTCAGGGACAAAGCTATTGCACTACAGCTGATCTATAAAATACCCCCTAAGTGTTAACTGAAGGACAGCACTGCCACTTAGTGACAGTAATGTGAGTTTAATACCACTAGGTGTCAGACATGAGCTGCATCTGGCATTATAAATTACCTAAACCTAGCGAAGGATGTTTATTCATTCAACAAATATTTACTGAGTTCTTACAATGTGCCAGGGGAACAAAACAGCCCTGGGATCTGGAGTATTTGAAGTATCTGTAGCATTGTCTTCGTTCTAAAGTTTTAGGAACTTAACAAATTACATATCACATCTAGAATCAGCCATTTTTACAGTTATGATAGATTTTAATTTATCTGTAAACTCAAAGAAAATTTTTACAGTGTTCTAACCACTAGCAACTATCATTTCAACTCTGGCCTTACCCATGTTCAAATCCCTTAACCAATTAATAAGCTAACTCTGTGATTTCATCAAGAGTTTCCATTCCCTTATTCCTCCCTGTTCTTTAAGAATTTTCAGTTTCTCTCCAGGAATCACTTTCATACTAAGATTAACCATGGATCAATATTTCAACAAAATTCTCCTGCAACTTCAACTTCCTTTCCCCTTGACCTCTGAAAGCATTCAACTTGCCAATCTCCAACTATGGAGAAACCCAACCATATGCCTGGCTCTCTTCCTGTTCTTGGCTTGCTAATTCAGCTGCATAAAACTGCATAACTCACTGATTTATAGTTTCCAAGTTCAGCTAAGTTCTTGACACTGCTCACTAAATATTTCAATTCCATTCCCTCAGGGTTGCTGTTTTCAAACTTCTAATAACCTTCTTGAACTTGGCTATTCCATTCTGATTTCCTCACACTATTTGAAAGCTTTGTACTAACTCACTGTATCCAAATTGCTGTACCCTAATTTTAAATCTGTTCACATCCCTACTTTCTCCAAACCTATCTGAGTGTTTGCCAGCCTTCTTCAGCAACTTGCTCCCCTAAATCTCTCTTGTTAAATGTAAGAACTTGTTGATCTTTATTCTCCCCTCCAGATCTCACACATCTTTCTCAACCTAAAAATATAACAAAAAAACTTCTCTTGATCGTCCTACATGGCTAGCATTCATTTTATTTTCTAACACTTCACTGTCACACTTCTCACAAGATCAGTCTATACTCACTCAATACTGATTGCTTTTAATTCAAGGTTTCTCAGACATTGACAAGTATCTATCTGTGGGGGCAAAATGCCACCCTACTCCCTTCCACTCTGGTCCTCTGTGGTTTCACTGGTTTACTTTTTGTACCAAATCACTGGTACCTGCTTTCCTCACTCCTCTGTCCAGTGTCTCGAAACTGTTCTCAGAAACTCTACTAACTTGCTCCTTACCAGATCTGACCCACACGTGTCTTTCTGGTCCCCGTCCTAACGATTTCTCTCCCGGTTTGATAGCCTTGCCCTAGCTACTAGGTATCACTCCTCCTCCTCCCCCTCGAAATTATTACCTCTGAATGAGCAAGACACCTGGTTTCTTGCCTTCCAAAACTCATTTTCTGACTCCCTCCTGATTCTCTGGCCAACTCATAGATGTTGCTGTCCTGAGGTCCTACCCTGGTCCTTTTGTCTTCATGCTCTCTGTTTTCATACCCCCTAGGAATTAGTTACAACACCTACAATGATGACTTCCAGATCTCTTCAGCTCTCATCTTCCTCCGTGAACTACACACCCGAATTTTCAAGTAGCATAGTGTACAGGCATTGGAAATGCAAATTATTCCAAACTAAACTCACTTCCTCAGAGGAAAGGAGTTGATATGCTTCCCCACACATATCCCTCAGCTAGTGACAGCTCCATCTACCCACTGACTCATACCAGAAAAGCGAAGCATAATCCTCCACAAGGCATTGTTAGCTGGTGACATACAATCCTTCCCCTGGTTCTACCACCAAATTTGGGGAAATCTAACTTCTAAATATCTCTGAACTCTGTTCTGAAATATTCTTCCTGAGGAAATCCTACTCCTATGTTAACATTACAAAGGACAGCACCTGACAATCCTGCCCCAGTGGCTACATAATTTTCTGTGCCGGGATTCTGCAATAACTGTACATACCTCTATTTCTGCACTTAGGTAACTATTTCCATCACCTACTAAAGTAAGAATATCTCGAAGCCAGAATCTATACCACATATGCTGTAGGAACTGTCCTTGGCTTTAAGAAACAAGCACTAAAGAAAGTAAAGCTCCTGTTCTGCATTCCAATCTAGGCGTATGAAAGACTGTGGTAGGTGCTGTGAGCAGAGGGAGTGCCTGAGGAGAGGGAGAGGGTAAGCAAGGCTGTGACAGGATCTGTAGGCAATGGTATGGAAGACTTCATAACAGGTGACATTTGGAACAACTGTCTGAAAGAATTAAGGTCGGAGGCCACACTGCTTCCTTCCCAGCAATTAATCTACAGACACTCCTAACTAATGACTCAAAAAGTATTTACTCAGTGAATAAACAACAGGAAATACATTTCTAACAGTCAATGTATTTAGTATTCATGTGTAAGTATCTCTATTCTGGTTTTTTGCCAAAGATGAGAAGTTATCTGTTAAACTTCAAAAGCACTGTATACAACTATTACAAATGAAGTTTTTATTAAATGGATCTATGAATTATATATTTTGAATGTGGATTAACTGGAGAACAAACTATCAGGGAAAAGGTGTGACTATATCACCAGGCAGTTTTTATGACTGAGGTCTGAAGTTATGGAGCTACTAGGAAAAGACAGCTCAAAATCAACTTATTATTTAAGAACGACATTATTTATAGGTAAGTTATTTCTAGAGGACCATCTACACAGTTAATATTTCAGTCACAGACTTACCTTGGCCTTTCCACCTCACAGCCCTATCTATTCAGTACTTCTAATTAGCTCTGTGAAATTCTTGATTTCAAATTTCTTACAGGATTTAGAATATTTCTTGATTGCCAACTTTTTCTTGACTTAAGTTTTCTTACTACTTTAAGTGTGGCTCTTAAAGAAAATCAACTTCTAAAAATTGGCTACTTGATAATACCTATTTAAATACATTTAAACTTTTTTTCATTTTAGAAAATTGTAAATATGGTTTCTTAAGACATTTAAAGTGGAGGATTTTGTAATCTCCCATCTAATTAGATCACCTTACCCATTTATTTAAAAAAGTCCAAGATTATCATGTGTATACATCTATATGTCATTATTGTTTCAGTATGCATATTTAGCAGCTATCTGAAATAAAACATAAATTTCAAAAATGTCACTGACCAGATGTGTTAAATGGGCAGGTGGAAGAACGGTGAAAGCAAAATAGAAAGGCAGAGGGTAACTCTTCTTTGAGAGTAGAGGTACAGATACTAATATGCTAAATCTTACAGTTTTGGAAACAACGCTGAGCTATGGTAGCAGAAGCTTCCTTTACATAGGACATTCACTCAAAACAGCTCCAAGCTCCTATTATGTACCAAGTATTTACTAGGCACCGGAAATCCAGCAGTTTTCATCTTTAATGATCTTTGTTCATAAAGTAAAACAAACAAAAACATATTTTTTTGCATAAACATATTAAAAAGTCTGGGTATGCAGAACATTTTGTGCATATTCTAATGACCAGTTTTTAGTGATAATCACCCTTTTCTCTTATTTTTTATTTCCCCATATCAGATTTGTATTGCTGCCACCACCTCCCAGGAACAGATCTATTAGGAGACAGAAAGTCTCTACTTGTTTACTGCAGAGCAAAGAACATTCATTCAGACTAAGTGTCTGTAAAACATGAATAGGGAGTTTCCAGGAAAGAAGGAGGGAGACAGTCTATCTGCAACTTTCACTAATTGTAAATGTTCAAATAATCTTTAATAATCTCATGTTTCACAAAATATCCCTTCAACCTCTAAATGCAGCTCTCAATTCACTCCCCCAAAGCATCTCTTTTAATCTTTTCAAAATATATGTAATTCCATATATACACATACATTACATCGCATGTCATATATAGATTTTTATCTAAACATACTATAACATAGGCTGATATGACACCTGGTGTAGTTTAATTCCTCAATTATATGCTAATTTCCATCACCCTCCCTCCAAAAAACAATAAAAACCCAGCAGTTCTCCTCCTAGTATAGGAGTAGAGTAGGGAAAACCTTGTCCAGGTACTGTCATATCTGTTCATAATCCTCTTCTTTGGAAGGAAAAGTAAGACTATCTGGGACCTCATAAACATCTCTGATAGACTCTGCTTCACAGGAGATAAGATGCTTGTATTTGTACTTCTCTTGCCTTAAAGAAAAGTACCATCTGGGCTTATTTTAATTCCTCAATTCACCTTTTAAATTATTGATTTTAATTTTTTTGGTAAACTTCACTTATAATTATTTTCCCTTCAATCTGCTATAGTTGCTGAGGTTAAATTTCATTATGCTTTAATTATTTACATTATTAGTTGATTTCATTCTTTTACTACTTTCTATTCTGGCTATTATTGGTAATACCAATATATTAACTCTCCAGCTTCTTAAAATATAACTTCTATCTTAGTTATAGTCATTCTGTCATCAGTAACATGCAATGGCCAGATAGCTTAATCACAAAGTATTGCAGTAACTCAAGCTAAATTCAGTTGTAAGGGATAATAGAAAAGCTCACTGGACATATAATCTTGAACACCCAGTCCCTGAAATCGACTGTCATGGAACAAGTGAACTCTCATGGGCCTATACTGTTGGATCACAGTGTTCTGGTGTCCATCATCATAGTCCCAGGGTTTCTTACCACTGTGCTGAGGGACGGCCTTTGCACTGTTGGGCTTTCAGCATCACCTGTGAACTCTACCTGCTAGACATCACTAGGGTATCCACTACCCCCAACTGTGACAACCAAAATGTCTTGAGACATTGTCATGTGTCCCTGAGCACAAAACCTGAGCACCAGGTAGAGAAGGTCTTTACAACGAATTTGAACTGGGCTTCTGAAATCAGTTTGCATTGAGGGGTCTGTTGAAAAACAGTCATATAAGGAAATGATGTTAGCACATTATCTATATTACTTTGTTTTCTACTGTGAGGGCTGCCCATAAGAGACAATTTCCTAAGAGTTTAGTATAAACCAGATGTGATTCTTATGGATAAAAATCATTTTTCTTATGGATAAGAATTTGTTTTTCTTTGGCCAGTGGGAAAGCTCAAAAGTGAATTTATAGCCTATCTTTCACAACAATGGAAGATCTACAGCACATGATTATGGGTACTAAACCTGAATGCCAGTTTAATCCATTTTATTTATGCTGTGAATCTTACTTTTTATCTTACTAAATTACATTTCTGCATGTGAGCACAAATCCTGTTTTGAAAGAGATAGGTATGAATTAATAAGTATCTAGGCACAATATTCCCCAATAGTTCACATCCCTTAATCTCACATTTTCATGCCTCTCCAACTCTCATTCTGTTGGATCTAGATCTTCTGGTTTTAACTTACAAATAAGTCATTCAGTCAAAGCATATAGCTAAATCTCTTCATTCAGTGGCCTATATCAGACACATAATCACTTGCACAACAGCTTATGTCTGTCTACATTTACTAGAAGTGTGTTTCTGCCAGCTGAGACTAGAAGGTGAAGGCCATCGAGTTCTCGATGGCATGTGCCTGGGAGGCTGCCCAGACAGGGGCACATGCCCCTCCAGGCTGATGGGAAGACAGAGGACCCACACCCTCCCTTCTCTTGCTGAGGCTGGCATTGTAAGTGTTGCTTCTGCCCATTAACACCTATTTCTAGTCCTTGCAAGTAACAACTGGAGTCCATCCAGAACCCTGGTGGGGGACAGATGGCGACACGGGAGTGGTCCATCTTGCATAACAGTGAAACCATGGCAGGTCCCATGTGGCCCACTCTCTCGGATTACTTCTGATAATCCTGAAAGAAACAACTTTCCTCCCATTTTAACCCTCAATATAATCATTCCAAGATCCCTAACCAGGTATCAATATTAAGGGATTTATCAACAGGCAAGTGTATAAACAATCTCTGGTATGTCCATACAAGAGAAACTACACATCAAAAAAAGGAAGTTCCATTAGTGCCTATACATACAATCTTGTAAATCTCAGAAACGTTATGCCTACAGAAAGACACAAGAATATATGCTGTATTGCTCCATTTATAAGAAATTCTGTGAGAGGCAAAATTAATCTATAATGACAGAAAGCAAAGCAGTGGTAGCAGAGTTGGCAGACTGGTGATGGGAGAGGATTGCAAAGCACCTTTACAGATTGAGAGAAAGTTCTTTTCAATATTATATCTTCACTGGAGCTACGTTACACATTCATCAAAATAAAACTTTAACTATACTTAAAATAGGTTCAAATGTGTATTCTTGCCAAGAATGCATAACTTCAAACTAACGATGAGAAAACATCAGACAAATCAAACCTGAAGACTAGTCGACAAAATAAATGGCCCAGTATTCTTCAAAAGTTTTAAGGTCATGGCACAGATCTGAGGCCTCAGGCAGGGAAGGAGCAGGTAAAGGCATCGGACAGGGGAGAGAAGAGCACCAAGGCCAGTGGTTGTGGTCACGGGTGCCTTGGTGCAGGGAGGACTAGCGGGACTACAGTTGAGGCGAGAAAGCAAACACTGTCCAGAAATGAACAACGATGTAAGCAACTAAACCAATAAGTTTAATTATTAAAAAAAAGTTTTAAGACCAGGAGACTGAAGCACCATCACAGGCCAGAGCAGCCTGAAAAGTGGAAACCTGGACCAGGGGAAGGACACCAGTAGAAAAACTGGTCAAATCTAGATGGGGCCTGCAGTTAGACTGCAGTGCCAGACCAATGCTAGCGTCTTAGTTTCAGCCACTGCCATTGTAACACGGATGAAGTTGAACACAGCATTACTTTTTCAACTTTTTTTTAAATCTACAATTATAAGTTTTTTAAATGGGTGCATTTTATTTTGTGTTAACTTTAACCCATTCAGCTCATATAAATTCAAGACAAAAATAAATGGGGTTATTAAGAGCCCTACCTAGAACAGTCTCCTTTTAAGTTTATTAACATAATATTTATATCAAGAATATGACTAAGAAGAGCCAAAATACTTGACTCTTCAATATTTCAGTTAATAAATCAAGTAAATATAAAAGTCCTTATCTAAGAGAATCACATTCAAAAGATAAGTAATGACTAAAAACCTTAGCTGGTTCCTAACATTTCCCACATTAGTACTAATATATAGAGAATAATAAATCATCACATGGTCAAATCATGATGAGATAATAGAACCCATAAAAATGTGAAGTCTAGAATAAAAGTATTTAATTTCTATAACTCCCACATCTATTTATAAATCTCACAGCATTTATATATTTGGGCTTCAAAACTACATCAACTCATTTAACATTCCTTAAAGAACACAGGCAAGGATGTAAAAAAAAACCTCAGAAAAAAAACTATAAAACTTTTATACATACCTCCTCTATTGCCATTTTCTTCATCCTGTAAAATAAAAAAAAAAAAATCCAACTATGTATACATATTTATAAGTCAAGTAAAATCACAGCAAGGCTCACTTCAATTCAAACTGTTCACCTCAAAATGTGTGAATTACCATCTTATTATCAGTTCCTTTTGCCAGAAGGATGGGGCTGGCATAAGTAAAGAAGGAAAGGTGGTGGAAGAAGCTGACGTAGAGGGAGATAGGACTAATGCAATCTCCACTGACTGTCCAATAGTTTAAGAAAATGTGCCTTTAGGGTTTTTACAGGGCCCAGATCTGTCCTTTTAAGTTATGTCCAAATTGCTACATATTTATTTCTTGAATTTGAGGTTTGTTTATCTTTTTGTTGCATTCATTACTACTGAACTATTTTGCTGCCAAGTTTCTTTATCTCAAGCTAGAAAATTAGAAAGGCAACTTGGCAAGTTATTATATTAATAAAATACACAAGTTTGAAAATCTAATACACAAATGTACATTTATTGAGGCTCTATCATATGAAAATTACAATGTACTCTAGAAAAAAAACCACATCTAGTGAAAGGCTGATAATTTATTATACAACTTTACCTTTATTACAGTTGCCCAAATATACATCTGCATGCAACATGCATTCATACATACAGACATATGTGTGTGTGTGTTTTTTGGCTATAAACTCAGTTCTGAGGCTGCTAAGTTTGCCATTAAGTGATATATTAAAGACATTGTTGTATTAATTGCACATGTTCCATAAAGTACATAATATTGAATATTTTTATAACTTCTTTGAATTGAGTGACAAAATTTCATATATTTTCCAAGTTAAATTTACAAGACTGAGATTACTTATAAGAACATCTGTGTTAAATAACTGTATTGATGGCTACAGCTTACTTAGCAATTACTGTATGTCAAGTTCTATGCTGCTTTACATGGATGTTATCGTTTAATACACACAGAACCTGTATAGGTGTTGTCAGGTGACTTACCCAAGATCACAGAGCAAATAAGAAGCAGAGATGGGTTCAAGCCCAGCTTTCTGGATTCCAGTGACCATACTGATCAGTTACATTATGCTAATAAATTCCAAAAAATATTCTCTAACAGTGATAATAAAGTCCTTTTGGTCTGTGTTTGGTAGCATTATCTTATAAAAAGTGCACTACATATATGCTCATCATGACCCAAAGCTCTTCTCCAAAACAAAACAAAAATAAAGAAATTGCAGTCTTGTGCTGCAATTAAAATGAGGGACTCTTAAATTGTCGAGTGTTCTCATACATGACCTAACACATAGTAATACCATTTAAAAAAAAAAGTTTTATGTATTTATGTATACAGAACTGGGGTACAGACCAGAGGTTTAGGGTCAGTAAGAGGATTCACCAGAGACAGAGTGGGAAGCAGAACAGGCTGACTGACAAAGTACACTGCTGAGGGGAGCAGTGGGCAGGTTAGGAGAGGTCTGCCGCGCCATGTGGGTCACCTTGGGATGGGTATGGAACTTATGTTGAAGTGGCTTTAGCTTCTTAGTGCTGTGCTTTAACCCACTGCACCCCAAGAGAGAGCCCAGCAATACCATTTTACCTAGGGAATACAGCTCATTTAGCTATAGACAACTTAGGAAAGCTAAACTGGTCAATTTCAATTGCAAAGGTAGCAATTATTTATAATTCTTAAAGATATGATAAAAAGAGTGTAATCTCCAGGAGCAGTTTTAAAAGACAGTCTTAGATTTATATTTATATTATCAGAAAGGACTTTCTAATCTTCTAATTCAATTCTCACAAATAAAATGAAAATCTAGAAGCCAAAAGATGTTAAAAGGGTTGGCCCAGTTCTCACAGCTCCTGTGAATATCATTATTTCCAGGACACTGTTTATAACAGCTCAGTATCAGGCACTTGTGTGGCCAACCTCAGATCCAGGCACACTACTTACTCATGTGACTCAGTGAAGTTTCCACATCTATTATATAGGACCAATAATGAAGTGAGGTAATGCTCATAAACTAAAGGACCCGAACAAGCACTCAGTGTGTCAGCTGCCACTCATCATAATCACTCCGTACTGCCTCCTAGGAGACCAGGTTACTAGACCTGAAGCACATGAAAGTCGTTCACTCTGGTGAGAAAGTCCATGTTTAGTTTCCAATTTGCCATCATATTACATGCCTGAAAGTTAAGTATTATTCTAATCTTGTAATTTTTTTCTAGTGTCAGAATATTTAACCAATGATTTTCTCTGTATACTCTTCCCAGAAAACCTGCCCCCTTTATAGACAGTAGGAAAATAGTTATTAGAAAAAGTAAATTTTGGAATTAGAAGTCCTGAAAAAATAGATGGGCTATTTTATTGGAGTTTATAACAAAAAACATTAACATTTTTGCTGTAGAAGGAAGAAAAATACCTAACAGAATATAGTAACGATGTACGTGTTAATATAAATCTTCTTTCAAGACAGAAAGAAGGTGGAAGAGAGGGTTAGAGGAAGACAAAAAGGAAATGGATTCATCTTGTGCTTGTTTTCAGATATTTTAATCATTTCTCTTACCTTAAATGAAAATTGAATCGCAGATTCTGGAGGATAAACAATAAAATGCCGTAATGTAAAACCAAAGCCTTGTGATGTTCGTTTCAACATTACTGTTTTGGGACCTGGCCAGGAAAATGTTTCATCTTCGGATGGTGATACAGTTTCACTTTGTTCTTTTCCATCTTTACTTTTTGCTACCTAAAATGAAAAGATATTTTAAAAGTTAATTATATAACACAGTATACGTCCTCATTTAGAAAAAAAAGATGGGCAAAATACAATTCCTGAATTCATATAGGAACTTACTAGAGAAAAGAACCATCTTCTGATGCATGAACTATGTGTCCTACAAAAGATCCCACAGATCATCAAAAACTAACATTTTTCTAGAAATGAAATCTATATAAAGCTAGACAGAAGTGAGAAATAACTCTTGGAAATCATAAATAAAATGGCTAAAATTTTAAAAGCAATAGAGGAATGAAATACAAAAAAAAAAAAAAAAAAAAAAAAAAAAACAACCCAACTTCACTGGGAGCAAAGTTAAAGGCTACACACAGAAACTGTAAAAGCTATAAAACTCTTACTAAGTAAAACTAGAACTGTGATCAAATAGTCTAGTAGAAACAAAAGATATTTAAAAATATTACATAAAGGACTTCAGGTCCTGAACATAATTTTCAGTATGCACACAGATGATCCTTGTAGTATCTTGGCCTTCCAGTTCTTTGATCTCTTCCCCTCCAGTGTTTACTTTCATCTGGTCATGACTGAAAACCATTGGCAACCCTCAAATCAAGTATCCCAGTCTTTCTGTCTCATACCCCAAACCATAAATTCTTCATTCTGGGGCTGACACTGCCACATGTCCCTGCCCCTCATTACCCCATGCCTCCTCCCTTTTAAGCCAGCTTCAGTGCAATCCTTTGGGTTTCTTTCTTTCCTCAAAGCCTCCGGAGAAAACCTAACCTCAGCTGAATGCATCAACACTGTGCTGTGGGTCAAATACGGGTGAAAAATCCCCAACTAAGTTGATGGTTACCACTTTAAGTTCATGATCACTAACCTCAAGAGACCCGTTAGCATTACCTTTCTCTCCAGTGTCTCCCGCCTCACTTGCAGCTGATGGCCCTGCTTTCAACTACACTGAAGGCAACAACCACTAATCCTGCTTTCTTCTATACTAAAAGCAGTTAAGATGAGAACTCAGTTGCCTGCCATATCTTCCTGCCACCAGCAACTGTGGCCAAGTTCTGTCTCTCCTCCTGTTACTGCTGAAATGTCCATTCTTCGGAGGCCCATTCCCTCTCACTCTTCCATCCATTCATCCATTCTTTCCCTCCCTCTTTTACACCATCTGTCCTCTCTTTACTATATAATTTCCACAGGTTTAAGTTCTTTAACTTTATTTTAAAAGATTTATTTATACATACAGAATGGGGGTATAGGCCAGAGGTGCAGGAGTGAAAAGATTCACCAGAGACAGAGTGGGGAGCAGAACAAGAGGACTGACTGGAATACACTGCTGAGGGGAGCAGCAGGCAGGTCAGGAGAGTTCTGCCACACCATGTGGGTCACCTCCCTTGTCAGGGATTGAACTTGTGCTGTAGTGGCTGCGATAACATCTTAGTGCTTAAACCCATTGTGATACCAGGGAGGGCCCCTAAGTTCTTTAATTTTAAAACAACAAACTCCTCCTGAAAGAAAACTACAAATAAAAGAAATGCAAGATATTCTCAATCCTAAACATCTTTATTATATAGTCAATATTTAAATTGTTACTAGAGAACTAGTCATTAACTTCATTTTCTTTTTTTTTTTAAAGACAGACAGTAACATTCCCAGCTAAACTGCTATATGAATGAGTTCTGTTCAGTGGAATATGATAGTACCAAGTGACACACAAAAATCAGCAGTACTAACATACTATAAGCAATTGGAAATTTAAAATATTTTAAATAGCATTTAAAATATGAAATACTTAAGGCAAATCTGACCAAAAACCTGTAAGACCTATAAACTGAAACACAAATACTGCTGAAATTTAGAGACTATCTGAATAAATGGAAAGATTCTATATTCTGAGAAGATTCAGATTATGTCTCCCCAAATTGATCAACTCATATATTCAATGAAACACCAGTCAAAATTGCAGCATTTTGCATAGAAGTTAGCTAGTTCTTGTTCTAAAATTAGCCAGCTTTCCAAAACACATGGACTTCTCTCTAGAATGCTACATTTCCTTGTGGGAAAGACTAGAAGGTTACACTTCTTTCCACACTAAAGAGATGAAAAGAAATATACATATGTGCCTCCTTCACTCTGCCTAGAGTGTTTTGATGGTTTCTTCTAACAAAAGCAAACTGCAGGCACAGAGGGAGTGACACTGCAGGCACAGGTTTCTTCTTGGGGAGACCCCTAACTTGTACCTCCACACACAGCTCATCGCCCCAACACAAGTCCCTATTCATGTACCAACAGCATAAGAATACAAGACCCCAAGAAACGATAGAATAATAGCAGTTAAATTCCTGTGGGCTAAGAACTGTCATTTGATTCTCTTAAAAGGTTTCATAACAAGGTCACTGGAGTGAATAACAACTCAAGGTTCAAAGAAAGCAAAATAAAGGACAAAAATGAACTCCATAAATATGAAATATACAACCTAGACAAAGCAATCTGAAAGTGAGTGAAAATACAAGGGGAAAAACACTAATCATCTTAAAACCGCACAGAAGTGCACGCAAATTGCCACGAGGGAACTTTTGGGGATCATGGGAAAGATCTAAAAGTAGATTGCGCAAAAGTTTCACAAGTATACACATTTACTATAAATCACGGAAACTGTCCACTTTTCCGTGGGTAAATTTTATAGTACATAAACTATTGTTCAGTAAAGAGAATTAAAAAAAAAAAATCCACACAGGTAAAAAGTACAAAGTCTAAAAGCTAACCAGAGGTGACTGTCATAAAAAGTAAACACAAGAGGTATGAAAGAATGCCTATATCCACAGTGAGCATATGATCCCTAAACTATCTCTGGTAATTACTTGCACTTACAGTAGAATGGAGGCAGTGTCTAGTAATGCTGTGGAAACCATTCATGATAAGGCCTGAGAGAGCGTTTCTGTATAAATAAGATTATGAACCCTGCTCCTATGGATTCTTTGAAAATATACGTATTTTCAACTTTACCACTGGTAATACTTAGTAGTGCTGGAGCTTAAACTCAGGTTTTCTTTCTTATTTTAGAGCCAGATTTCTTCATGATGGCTCAACACCTTTTCAAGATGTCATTTGCTGAAAAAACACAACATAGGATTTTAATGTGTGCCCTTTGGATTTTCTTTTCATTTATGTAATTGAATTGTGGATCATAATTATGTCATCTGGCTTAAGCTTTTCTCTTTATTACATGGGAGCAGGGTGTGCAGGGCAAAGGCATGGCTCTGCCAGCTGCAGACTTTGTACCTGTTCATGAGCATGGGCTCTGTACACGCGCAGTGGCAAGACAGGAGCAGTCTGTTGTGCCATGTGGTCACCTCTGGGGTGGGGAATCGAACTCATGTTGAAGTGGCTTTAGCTTATTAGTGCTGTGCTTTAACCTGCTGCACCACCAGGGAGGGCCAAATAAAGGTATTTTTATATGCCAAGTATGCCTAGCATACCTGACTTGCAGCTTCTGTTTATGCATTCTCTTTCTGAAGATTTTTTGGGTTTCTTTTTTTGGCCAACCTAGATTGGCAATAATTGGAACTCTTTGGTGTTGAATATCTCGATGTAAATTTCTGAGAATTCTGGTTTTCAGTGGTATTTGGTGAAAGCTGATGACCAAAGAAATTCTAACGCTCTCATAGCTTAAAGTTAAAAAGCTAGGTTACTTGAGTCCAAAATCTTTCAAAGAAACACTAAGACTTAGCTATTTACTCTAACTCAATATTTAAGTTTATTCTTTACATTCACTTATAATCACACTGGTTGACTATTACTATGGATCGTTTCTCCTACTTCTGTATGGTTACATTTATGGATTGCCTTGAGTTAGCTGGTATTTTCCCACATGGCTTCCTTCCCTATCTGAGGTTCTATTTTTACTTAGACACTAGTTTTTGTTCTTCTTTCTTTCTGATATCTTTTTTTCACAAACATTTCTAAAATATGGGTTCTTCATTCAGTTTTATAACGTTCTCCTCATAGAAGATAGTCATTTTAAAAAAAATTTTAAATCCATACTGGGGAAAAAAAGGTTGTAAAGGTTCTAGAGAAATGGTTTCAAAATAGTTTAGACTACCGTCATACTTTGAAAGGTTATCTCTCATTTACTTATGACATGTAATCTGGTTAACAAATCTCACAAATAACAAGATGGTGAAATGAGCAGGCTCTGCTCTTCATCCCCAATAACTCACTCACCTTCATTTCCTGGGCAGATTGAGTAGTTTTATTGGTAGCTATGATAGGCTTAGATTATACCTATTTACTGATTGCCTCCTTGTTACTAACAAAAAACGTTCCCACAATAACAAGGAAGTGTGTGTCTGTTTGATAAAATAAGAGAAATGACTTTCAAAATAATATCTGGAATGATAAGTTCTACATTTTGTCTGGCATTTGTATAGTCTTCCATATAATCTGAAAAAATTCCTCTCTATCACTCTGACTCCAGTAGCAAGAATGACTGAATCTAATTGGCATGTTTTCTGCACTCTTTTTTTCTTCAGTAGCTTCTGACACTGTTTCCTAATTGTGATATTAAAAAATATTTACTAAAGTAAGAGAGCCTGAGAATGTGACTGGCTGTTTGCTAGCCAGCGGAGGGACTGTATAGATAGAAAGTAGTCAGTCAGCTGTGTTTCACCAATCTTCACTGGTGTGAAAAACTTCCTTGTGAGTATACTGCATATTATTTATTCATTATCCTATGAAATGAAACAGGGCTTTTGCAGGTATTTTGCTATTACCAAAAAAAAAAAACCCACAAAAAAACAAACAAAAAAAAACTTGCTATGAACTTCTCATTGTAAGTAAAACATCCTTTATGCCATGTCATTTTAACTATTTACATAGAAACGACACAATTTCTTTAAAGTACTTTTCATGCTTACACAGTATTTAGATTTGCTTTAAGGTATTTACCTGTACAGAATATGCCTTTTTACTCCAATGCCAAGAGATGATGTGATATATAGTAAGTTTCCGGTGTGTGAGTCAGGAGCCTGCTGTGGACAATGGCCTGACAGCCACCACCGTGGCCTGCCTCACCATCCTTATGGGGGCAGCTGGTCCCATGTGAACAACTCAGTATTTTGCCCATGTGAACATACCACTCAATATTTTGTCTTTTAAGTTTCACTTCTACTACTTGAATGTTATCCTTGGAGATATGAAAGTATCACCTCTCATTTTTAAAAAAATGGCTGTGGCAATTGGTTATACAAAGAAACCAAATATAATTTTTATAAAGTATTTTGCTCATATTTTGCAGGACTGTGTCCTAAAGAACTTGAATATACTTTAATTGGGGAACTATTTCTACTTCCTGCACAGAAATTATCAGCCATAATTAAAAATGATAAATGAGGACAAAGTGGAATGAAAATCCAGGGAACATTTACTGAGCATGCCCCATGTTAACTGCTGTATTTAACCACTAGCACAACTTTGTGAGGGCTGTATTTGCATTTAAAAAAAAAGTGAAGTGAGTTTCTTTGAGTCAGAAAGCTTATTAACTCCAATTGCAGAGATCTTTTCTCCAAAATAGAGCTCAAGAACTCAATCCAATTTTTACACATATCTATGAAAATCTGATTTATTCTGGACTAAGTTTACTAGACAAAGAATATTTGCTATGCCTTAAAATACTAATGATTTCTATTCATTTTAAGAATGCATATTCTAAATACAGATCTCTCTCTCTCTCTCTCTCTCTCTCTCTCTCTCTATATATATATATATATATATATAGTAAAGAAGACCCAGTACCAGGTAATATGATAGGCTTATTTTCAGAAGTTACTTATTTTCTTATGTGAGTAAAATTTGTTCCTGACCCACTGGAGTCCCGTCTGAATAGACACATGAGACACTAGTGCATAGAGAGGTAGAGCATATACAGGTGTAGAAGGTCAGACCTACATCATGTGTTTTACCAAAGATCTAAAATAATCAGAGGCCCACTAAATGTACATGCAAAATTTTCCAAATCCAGTAAATTTTGGATTATCAATGACATTACCACCAGGGTTAGTAGCTCATTTGATTTTATTAGTCTGAACTATTAAAGCCTAAATTATTTAACAGAATTTTATACCTATCAGGGAGATAGTGCAATCCCACTTGGTCATTCACCATTTTATAGAATGCTGAGTCTCTGAGAGGTTCAGTAGCTTGCCAAAAGTGACACATTACTGGTGAACAAACCATACATAGGATCCAAACAGTAACAGAGTGGAGTAGAAAAAAATTCTTACTCCAGTGGGTCAGGAACAAATGAAAAAACAATTCATAAATAGTACTGGAATGGTGTTTCACATGTGCTACAACAACAAAAATACAGCTCTCTCTATATTTGACCTAGGGTAAAGGCACCCCCTCAAACATGAATTATTCATTTACTCACTCACTCTCATGAATGTACACTATCGGAGTCTGAGGGTCCCGGGAGAGTGAGGGCATCCTAATACCTGAGGTGAGCTGTGTCCTACAAGCAGTTGTGTGTGGGCCAATGAATAGGGAGAAGGTGGAAGCTTAAGGGAACAGATTAAACAGAATTACTGGATTTTAGAAATAGAATAGTCCCTTTCATCCCCTCTACCTTTTCCTTACCTTTGGTGAACAACAGCTTAAAAAGAAACTCAATATACGCGAAATATCAATACACAGAGTTGCTCTGTTTGGGGAGAGAGACAAGGGAATCTGGACACAAGGCTGCTGCTTCTGCTAGTTCTGCAGGAACTCAGTCTGTTAAGGAATTTAAAAATCAGATACCTGGGCCCTCCCTGGTGACGCAGCGGGTTAAAGCACAGCACTGAGAAGCTAAAGCCACTTCCGCATGAGTTCAATTCCCTCCTGCCCCGAAGGTGACCACATGGTGTGGCAGACCTCTCCTGACCAGCCCGCTGCTCCCCTCAGCAGTGTACTGCGTCGATCTGCCTGTTCTGCTCCCCACTCTGTCCCTGGTGAATCCTCTCACCCTCCACATCTCTGGCCTGTACCCCCGTTCTGTACGAATAAATCTTAAAAAAAAAAAAAATCAGATATCTAGTTCCACCCATTTATTTCAAAAATACTGAGAGAGATTGACACAGAGAGCATTGCTGAGGGTCTCTTTTAGCAAGTTACATGGCTTCAACTAAGGGTAAGGTCTCCTGTCTCCTGACCCTAGAACTTTCCGGTATGCATACTAACAGGTTTCAGCAATTTGTAGATAGTAGCTAAATAAATGAAAAAATATTTATTTATTAGATATATAAGTTTATTAAGACAAATAAGGAGGAAAATGTAAACAAATAGAAAAGAATTTAATTTATGGGCCATTTCCCCTCTAGAGGAAACTGATGTCCGTATTTTCATGCATACACCTCCTGGAATTTTTCCTAAGTACATAGCTACTTCAGAAAAGTGCCCTTCTAATCTGCTTATTTTAATTTAATGCTATTAATGTCTTCCATGTAAACATATATTATTTTAAGAGCTACATGGTATTTCTTTTATGAATAAATCATTTTATTTACTCATTTTTTTGGTTTGTCATTTAGGTATGTATTATTCATTAAGATTTTTTAATCAACTACTACTATTATCATTATTATACTATTGCTGTAACCACTCTTTAGACCAACATTATTAAAAAACTGTAAGTAATTACATAAGATAAACTAAAAATGGAGTTGCTGCCTTAGCTATCTTCTTAATTTTATATATGAAATTTCAAAGTGCCACCTATAACACAGGGAACCAAGTCCCAAAACTACCAACAGCAAGAAGGCTGATACACATGTATTCTAGTCAACCTTGGTAGTTATTTTTAAATCTTTGCAACTACACTAAGATGAAAAATGGTTCTGATTGTTTTTTCATTTCTAATGAAGCTATAAATCTGCATGCTGCATTTTGGTCTGAAAGATATGTAGCATCAAAT
>NW_004567131.1:25139851-25151533 GCF_000260355.1 Condylura cristata
AAGCATATACAGTGCTCACCAAAAAATACACAAATCCAGTATACCACATATTCTACTAAAATTTTACATAGTAAGAGACATTAATCATTCTGATCAGCCTAAATAATCAAAAGAAGGGCTTTTTACACCCCTATGCTTTTACAGTACAGGTGTTTATGACTGCATTGGATGCCACTGGGCATTTCTTTAAATATTATCTGGCTGGCCATCTCCTGAATTACTTTCCAGAGTTTCAATGATGAAACTAGCACTATTATTACTGTTGTTGTTGTTGAAGTAATTCAAATTTTTGGTGAAATAATTATATTTTCCACAATAAGAAACAAGAATCTGTCTTACAAAGCAGTACTAAATTTCAAAGTGGATCTTCTACAGCCACTTCAGCTATGCTAAATGTCAATTTTATTCACTGTTTGAATGTTCTATGTCTAAAAATTTTTATATTCAAGGCAGCAAATATTACCAAGATGTTCTTATGAATTTCTGGAAAATAAACTTGCTTGATTGAGAACTAAATCATTTACTCAAACAGAGACAACTCAAAAGAAACTGAAAGTTAGATGACATTATCTCTATGTTGTAGATTTTGAACAATGTAAGACTTACCCAAATTCTTATACCTCTGGAACGATGGACAAAAGATCTGAACAGACATTTCACAAAAGAGGGAATCTAGGGCCTTCCTTGGTGGCACAAGGGGTCAAGTCTCAGCACGAGGCTATCAGCAGCCACTGTAGCTCCAGTTAGCGATCCCTAGCCAGGAGAGCTAACCTACAGTACAGCAGACCACTCCTGTCTCCCCCGCTGCTCAGTATATTTCTGTCAATCTGCCTGTTCTGCTCCCCACACTGTCTCTGGTGAATCCTCTCACCTCTCCCCCCTTCTACTCCTCTCACTTTTGGCCTACACCCCAGCTCTTACATGCATAAATAAAAAAAATCTTAAAAAATAAAAGAGGAAATCTAAATGGTGATTAAACTTAAGATGCTCAATTTCATCAGTCATCAAGCAAATGCAAATCAAAGTCATAAGATGTCACTGCACATATTCAATAAAGGCTAAAAAAATTTTAATGACCATCAACTATTGCCAAGGGTATAGAGTAATAACAATTCTCAAATACTGCTGAGCGTGTAAGTTCGTACAACCACTTTGAAAAGCTACTTGGGATTATCTGTTAAGTAAACTTGGGCATCCTGAGTGACTCCACTTGGAGAGGACTCTTCAAAGCTAGAGTATGACTAGCTCTGAGCTTTGTCCTATAAGTCTTTTCCTTCTGCTGACTTGAATTACAGCTGGGATAGCACTGTAAGCTGAGTCTCCAACGTCCTCTCAGCAAATCACTGAACTGAGGGATGGTCCTAGATAATTAGAGGGATCCCCAACACATCTCCCAATTCTGAAATGGGTTATAATTAATAACAACTGTCGAAAAATAAGAGAACTAGAACAGTGATCCCTGCCTCCTGGCATTCAAGCCTATCCCCTCCCCTGGAGAGTGGGCTGGACCTGGTGATTTGCTCCTAATGAATGGAATTCATGGGATGTCCCTTCCAAGATTAGATTACAAAACACTGACCTCTGCATTGCCCCAACTCTCTCTGGCTTTTCTCCCTTGCTGTTTCTTGTGAAACAAGCTGGCCTCAGAAGAGGCCCTCCTGAGAAAGGCCTGGCAAACAGTAAAGAACTAAGGACCTTTACCAAACAGTAAACACCTGAGAGGAACCGAGTCCCACAGCACCTCTGAGGTGAGCCTAGATGCAGAGCTTCCTCAGGCAGGCCCAGTGCAAGCTGATAAGACAGTGCGAAGACGCCAGCACAGCCACACCTGGATCTCTGACCCACAGAAATGTGTGAGATAATAAATGTTGGGTATAATCTGTTACCATATGTCGGGGACAATCTATTACTCCTCAGCAGATAACAGAATGCTTTAATAGCTAAAACAACTAAAACCCAGACCACATATATGAAACAATGGTTTCAAGACACTGGTCATCAGACAACCAAGGACAGTGGTTCCTGAACAAAAGAAAACTGGGGCCTGCTGCCCCGGCTTACTGCACACAAGTTTCAAGGCCACTAACTGGGAGGGGCAAACAGGGTTGGACCTGGAGCAGACAGTGGCACAGCGAGAACACATGGGGTAGCTGCAGCAGTTCCTCCCCCGGGGCTTTAGCTGAGTTCCGATGCATCTCTGTAAGAGTTAGATGAATCAATCCCTAGAACGCATATGGGGCCAGAACAGTACCTGTTCTCAACCTGTCAGCGACGGAAAAACCTTGCGAGTCATGGGGTGCTGCAGCAACCTTTAGAAGGACATTGCCTCACTAGAAGGGCAAAATTAGCACTAGACCAAAGCTGCTCTGATCTTACCTAGTCAAGCTTAAAAACAAGAGTCAAAAAAGGGAAAGGGATTATATGCCAAAAGAGTTGCAGGCTCACATACACTGTCTGTCAAAGATTATAGCTGGGCGTGGCTCAGAGAGTGTAAGATCAAAGGTAAGGGCAGAGAGTTGGATAAAGGTTGAGCTCCAGCACTCTGACTGATACTGGATTAAACACCTAAGCAAGGGTAGGGCAGGTAGAGGCTGGAATACACTGGGCTGTGTTTGCTGCCCCATGTGACATGAAACACAGATGCCAGAACTGCTGTGGCAATGCCGAGTGTCCAGATGGGTCTAAAGGCTCAGAACTGGACATGCTAGAATGGGTCTAACCGGTCAGGCTGCAAATCCTCTGCTCACAATGTTCCTCGGGAAGACCCGAGGCCACTCCCTTCACCAAGGCCACACAGAATGTACTGATGCAAGTGGCTTCAGCTCTGTCCCCTAGAGGCCAGCTCAAGTAGAAGAAGCTACTACTGTAGATCGGGCTTCATCAGGAGTGGGAAGCTGTTAGCTCACCTAACAGCAGAGCACAGGTAGTAACATTTAACACAAGCAATTAACCCATCAGTCATAAATAAACATGGTACAACATAGGAGTTAAAAAAGTGAGTTCTCAAATATATATAGATAGAGTCCTGCTTTTCTAAGAATCAGCTTTGTCAAAACAGAAAGAAGTCCTGGAAATCACCTAAGCAGTTCAAGACATGAACTCCAAAATCCAGAGAATTGTTCAGAATCAGACAGTCCAACAGCACAATCACAGTGTGCAAATGCGTCTATACTTTGCCAAAGGATACTTCTTTCTACCAGACTATCTGACTTCTCAAGCAAATGGGGAGGTAGTAACACTCAACAGCTAGTATATGTAAGCCATTTCCCCCTGCCATCGAGCCCCAGCTACCACCAGGAAAGGCAGATGAGGTGAACCTGCCTTTCCATTCACCACACACCATCTGGCCTGTCCTTCTGAAACTGACCTTCTCCTTCAGAGATTTCCATTAGTCTTTCTATTTATTTAAACCTTACTTCACCCATCAACCAGAACCCCCAGGTGAATATCAAGATCAAATATGAGCCTGAGGAGAGAGGCCTGCGATGGGCCATCTAGATTAGAGGCAACTGGCTTGGGGTAATCCCTCATTTTGAACTAGATATTTAAACTAACTGTTCAGCATTCAAACTTAACTTCTTTTCAGCTCAAATGCTATTATGCATCGTGTTAAATGTCACCAATGTCGCCACTTTTTAAAACTTTATTTCAACATTAAACTCTGCTCACATCAGCCCAGTTTATAGCTCAATTGCTTAAATAACAACGTTACCAAGTTATTGCATCCATCCATATATGTAGTCAGCAATGTTAAAGTTTCAGTATTAGAACAAAGGAAGAGCTCAGAAAGTGACTGACTGACTAGCATTACAAAGGCACCTAAACCTCATCGTCAATAGCTACTGCAAAGCCAATCCCCTTCTTTGTTTTCTTGCCCTTCTTAGTTGCTCCTCAGCCTCTTATCTCCTTCTACACTGTGAATCTATCATTCCAATCATTCCTATCCCTTTATTCTTTCCCTGCCATTATCCCTTTTTCCGTCCACTTTCCTCCACTACTACCTAAATTGGCCATCAAGCTGCTCTGCATTTTTAATAGTCTTAGAACTTTTTGCTTTAAAAGCTGATGGATTAAATACTATATTATATCCTTCAGCAAAGAAGCAGGCTGGTGGGGGAGATGAAAGCATAGACTCAGAGCTTGACTCAGATCCCAACCTGCTCTGCGGCGCCTCAGCTTTGTCACTGAGAAGTCACTTAACCTCTTCTCATTTGTTTCATTTTCAGTAAAGTGGGAATGTCCAAATAATTTTCGTAGGATTGTTGTAAGAATTAAAGGAGTTTAAATATGTAAGGGGTCTGACACAGTACGTATGTTACTAATTTATATCTCTCCTAGACTACTGAACTAAAGCTGTTTGTGATATTTTTCGGGATGTTAGATATCTGATGCTACAAAGCTAGTCACAGGCACAGATATCTTTTTCCTCCCTTGCCAGGCTGCAGTTCTGCAACTGTAACAGAGAAGGTGGCCTGTACCTGCCTATACCTGAGGTGTGCCTGAGTGTGGGCTATCATCCCACACGCTCAAAGGGACTTATAACGAGACTCAACTGCAGGCACAAACAAAAAAGGTTAATAAAAGGTTTAATTACAAAAAGGGGAAGTGAAGAGAGGAAGAGAGGGAGAAAGAGAGATCTCTGTTGGTAAATGCATCCTACCAGTTCCGCTGAGCTGGGACCCCAAAAGCAAGCTGAATGAAGGCTGGAGAAAACCAACATGCAACAAGGCCCACAGGGGGGTCTCTGGTTACAGACCAGGCCTGGATGCCTAACTCCAGCAATCCCGCCTTTGTGGTGATGACATTGTAAGATTTGTAGTCCTTGGTGCCTTGGATCTCTCTGGTCTGAGGGTAGGGGTGAAGTCCATAAAACCTGAGTTTGTTCAGAACACCCTTCCCCCCCAATACAACCTTCAACCAATGAGGCGGTCTAGTTGGATTTCTCCTAACAATGACTGGGAGGTCTCCATCCTTTCATTTTTGTGCCCCCTGGTTCCACCTGAAAACTCTTATCTGTGGAAAATTGGCCATCTGTGTATTTGGCAGTGTTAGTTGTATCCCTGCACACACAGTATTTCTGCTAATCCCAGGGAACCCAGACCATTGGTTTCTGGGGCACCACTTTGCTGATACCTGTGTTTCTTGTACAAGGCCTCTTGCAGGGACGTGGGCAATGGACATAACAAGAGAGAAGATAACCAAAAATATACCACACAAAGATATACTGAAGGTGTCCCAGTGTATCAAGCCCACAAAATGTAATTTACAGTATTATACTTAGAAAGCAATTCTTTGCAGTTCCTGAAGCTCTTAATTTTAGGTTGCCCAATTAAAATAATAATAATTAAATATGATTTGGCATTTCCCTTCTGTATTAATAGAAGGAAAAATGAAATAAAAAATGAAAATTGAGATTTTTTTTTCTTTTTGTTCAGGTAGTGTTCTAGATTAAATGGTCTCTCGGTGCTAAACAAAAAAGAAGAGGAGCTTCAACAACTTGTAATTTTTCTATAAATATAAGTAAGTAATCCAATAAATAATATTTTATCACTTTACTTTTGCTTCAAAATTTTAAACAAAGATACAAAGTATTTCAAGAAGATACAATGTAAATACTTCAAGAAAAAATAAATTAAGTATCTAAAAAACCCTCATCTTCAATTATTTCTCCATCATTTAAGGCAACATGCAGAATCTCATTAAAATAAAAAGACTGATTTCCTAAATCTGCATGGAAACTTGGCAGTTTGCATTTCCTACAAGCTTCTGTAGACCACACATAGTGTAGCAAGAATTTAAAGTACTTAATGTACCCACTTTATACATTTGAAACCTTTGACTAGCATCAGTCCTTGCAGCATGTTCGAATGGCTCTAAGGAACAAACTGAACAGAAGACAGGCAACCAACCGCTTCATAACAGTATAGGAAAGAGGAGACATCGGAGGAGGAAGGAGCTTCTAGAGTAAGCAATGAAATGGAAAACTCTGTGCAGCTCTGTCTTCCATTTGGATTTTCCCATGAAAGGAAAGAAAAAAATCTGTGCCTCCGTCCTCAGTATGATAACCTGGTTTCCTGTCATTAACAATTCCAACCCAGGACTCCTCTGGCTCTCCTCCCCCAAAATGAATTTTTTAGAATGACTATTTCTATTAAATAATAAAGTTTTCAATCATCTTTGCAATCTCCTTTCCAAGAAAAAAAAAACGCATCTTCAAAGGTCTGATTATTTTCCCCTTCATAAGACTTTATGACTATTTTGACAGAACACTTCATTCAGAAGATGACAAGTGAGTAAAAAAAAGCTAAAGAAAGTGAAAAACAATGTGAAACAGAAATGCAGGAGAAAAGCTTTTTAAGAACAGGGAACTGAAAGTGCAAAGGCCCTGGGGCTGAAACGGCTGAGAGTCCAGTGTGGTTACTGAAGAATGAGTGAGGAAAGTGGGGAAAGTGGGGAAATGGAAGTATCCGGGTCATGGAGAAGAGGGAGGGGAACAAATGCCAGAAGACCTGTGGCTTTTATGCCGAGTAACACTGGCAGCCTGTGGGGGATTTGGAGTCATGTAACACGTTCCTGTTTTTGACAGGATCAGACTGGCTGAAGAACTGAAAACAGACTGTAGCTGCACACAAATAAATGCAAAGAATGCGCATGCAGGACTTCTTGTGCTTGGCACTGCTGGGTTTTCTATATGTATTAATTGTCACTGGATTTGGGGGGAACCAACTGGATTATGGGGATATGTCATATAACGAAAACTTAATACTCAACTTCTGTATCTGACTATACGATCATCAAACACTCAGCCCTCTAGTTCTAAATACTGATTGGAACTGTAGAAATTTATCACATACTAAAATGGAGAGAAACACAGGGTCCTTTCTTCCTAACAGTGTTGTAGAGATTAACATAATAGTGTTCCATGAATAAAATTTAAAACTTTACTCATCTCTCACAAAGCCCAAGAATATGCCCCTATCTAACATTTACTTACTTGATGTAGAAATGTATTATGCTTTAAAAATATTGTCACTCTGACCCAGTAATTTTATTTCTGAAATTGTATGCTATGAAAATATTAAATTTTTAATTACAAAGAAATTTGCCAGTTTCTAAGCAAAAAACTAGAAACCACTTAAATGTTGAGCAAAAGATAAATGACTAAATATATTGATAATATAAGATATTATGCATATCCTCTGGCCAGTAATATTATACACCCATTAAAAATGATATCAACTTAAAAAACGATATCAACTCAACAAAATCTACATAACAGGATTACAACTTGCAAAATATGCACACATAGGGAAATAAATGTGCAAAGGAAATAAACTGGCATATACCAGTTATATTACCAGGTGTATAGTATACCAAAATATTAACAGAATTTGTATTTGAGTGGCAGACCTGAATCAATTAACTTATATTAAAAACACCAATTTTAGTTTATATTTTCCAATTTTTATAAATTGGTGGCTCACGGGGGTAAGTCTCAGCACTATGAAGCTACTGACAGCCACTGCAGTACTAGCTCCATCTCTGGGCAGGGAGCTGACCCACATGGCACAGTAGATCTCTCCTGTCTCACCTACCATTCCCCTCAGTTATTAAAATGTTATTTTTAGGTTATCTCATTTAATGTTCACAACACCCCAGGATGCAATATGACAAAAAGAGGAAGCAGAGGTGATTAAATGTGGGAATCAGCACAGAATAAAGGAACAGCGCCAGGCTTTTAGTCAATCCACCTGTTCTGCTCCCCACATTCTCTGTTGTACCCTCTCATTTGCTCCCTACCCTATCCCTACACCCCAATTCTTGTACGCCAAGATAACTAAATCTTAAAAAAAAGTTAGTGAAATCCCTTTACCCTCATTTGTAATTTCCAAAGACTATCTCATAATACATCATCTCTACATATACTCCATCAACCTAGAACACAGTAATAATTAAACATGAATCAAGTACATAGCATGCTGCCCAGTACCGTATTAAATGCTACTTCTAGGTTGTCTCATTGAACCTTCACAACACCCCACGATGCAGATATGACAAAAATGAGGAAAAGAAATGATTGAATGATGTGGGAATCAGCACAGAATAAAGGAATAGTGCCATGCTTTCCATCCAGTTCTCAATCCAGCACTAAAACCTGCATTCGTGACATTTTGCTTTCTTAATAATTGTACTCCAGCAGGATGCCACAGAAGTGCCGGCTCTGAGCTGTGCCAACCACGGCATTCTCCCACTGAACATCCCACCATTTCTTTATCTCCTTCAATAAGGCTTATCCTGCCTTTTCATTGACTTCTTTCTCTCCTACACTTTTCCCCCACCTATAACAAATTTTCCACGAGCAGCCAGTAGTAGCATAGTCAAACTTAAAACCATTGTTTGCCCCAAGTCTTTCTATGACTCTGAAATTGCAAACTGGAAGCCTAGAGCCACACCTGGCCACGGATGTATTTTGTTTATAGATAGTAGTATTTGAAAAAATTGAATTAGTCACCAGCATAGGAACAAATTCACATAAAATGCAACTTCTTAATTTCTCTTGAGAATTAAGAGTTGACTATAATAGTGGGTCCAACATGGTGTCAAGAAGCTAATCTCTAGTTAGCCACACTGTCTACTAGCCCCTGTTGTCTTTTTTTTTTTAAGACCTAGTTATTTATGCATACAGAACTGGGGTATAAGCCAGAGATGCAGGGGCAGTGAGAGGATTCACCAGAGACAGAGTGGGGAGCAGAACAGGCCAACTGACAAAGTTCACTGCTGAGGGGAGCAGCAGGCAGGTCAGGAGAGGTCTGCCATGCCAGCCCCTGTTGTCTTATACCTAACTCTCTTCAACTCTTTCCCCTCTTTTATAGAACCTACCTGGCCCCAAAAGCTTTGGCTATGTGATCAAATACTTAAGTGACGACATAAAAGTCACAGATGAGGTCACATGCTGCTTTTACTTTACGCTATGTTCCACAACCTCTTCTATTGAGAGATACTAGCAACTAACTGGTTATTACTGGACCTAAAACACAGATAAAATAGTGACAGCAAACCTGCAAAACCTCAGGCCAGGCACACCCAAAAGCACTTTCTATTGTAAGCTTCCTGGCACACCTCATCCCTGTATCCTGTTGCCTGCCGTTCATATATTCCTTCTGGATTAAGCAAAATGAAGATATCTTGATGAGGTCCTAGACCACAAGCTAGACAGCTTCTGATGATGAGACTACCTAATAAATTTAGTAAGAGTTGTAAACTAGCAACTCAACTTAATACATTTTTTTTGTTTCACCTTTGCTGGGGTCCTGATATTATGAATTTTACATGCTAATTGCAGTATCTATCTTCTTTCATCCTCTAAGTAGCCATTCGGAATCCATATTTTTTATGGTAATGTATATCCATTAGGGAGAGAACCAGAAAGTGCTTTGAGGGAATCAATCAAACAGTAGAAGAAATAAAGATTAAAGGGCCTTCTTCAGCTCGAATTTCTCTCATACATTGGTCTATTATATACAATCTGAACTACAAAAAAATACCTTTCAACACTGCACAATGAAGAAAACAGAACATAAAGAAACATATTAGAGACCCATGTCCCACTTGCAACTAATAAGCTCCTGCCCCACAAACTTCTGCTCCTGCCACAGTTATCAGAAAGCTGAAAAAATAACAGGAAAGGATTGATGCATCTCATTTATAGTTCAAAGCTTTCAATATTTTAACTTTACCGTTTCTCTGAATTTCAAACAATATTAAACAGCTTTTTTAGGGTGGGAGATAAATACCCATGAAGCAATTAACATCCAACACATGGTAAATAACTCATAGTTTTTAAAGTTTCCCTGATAACTAGAACAAAAGGTCTCAACCAGGTTTCTTCTATTTTATAAAAAAATCGATTAAGCAAAATACATGTATTATTATTTGTGGCTAATAAAAACAATCTGTATCTGATAACAGCAATGATAACTGAGGACTGAGGGTAAAAATAAAGAGGTATTGCTTCTTAAGGAAGAAAACTCAAAAGCATATGATAACTGTGATAAAAAAAAAAACATACCCAGCACATTTTCTTTATCATAAAAGAACTATTTTCACCAATGCCTGGCTGGTACTTTTGGACAGAATATGTCCAAAAAGGTATACTATCATACACAAAGAACCATATTTCATTAACATGAAAAACTAGCTTAAGAAAGGACTCATTCCAAAATACTGCCTCTTCTCTTCTTATAAACACAATATTAACTGACTCTAAAATATAAGGCTCCTACTTCATTTTATAACTGAATTGCTTTAATTTCTGCTGATTTTATTTTTTTAAAAATTCCTTCTAACTTCCCCTCCCCCAAGATTTAAACCTCTATAAATAAAGTGTTGTCGGTACAAATTAAGAGTTAGTTCTTTTAGAGAAATTCAGATACAAGTTGAGATATGCCACGTCAAGCTAGTATTTCAACAAGAACAATCTAAAAGATTACTCACAGTAATTGCATATCCAGCATTCTCACTGAATTTTTTTTGCTTTACATATTACAGCAATTTTGAATTAAAGAGCAAAAATATGCATATTTATCAACAAACCTGACCACTCCAAGCACAATATAGATTGCACAATAAATTCCAATTGTGGTTGATCATGCAGTCTAGAATCCTGAACTGGGCCATGCCTGCCTATAGCGCAGTCGGCATGTCTTATGACTCAGCTTTTGTCAGCCTTGAGTGCTGCTACAACAGCTCTGCAGTGTTGTGATCCACCAATAGGATCTTCCCCTCCCTTTCCCGTCTCAGCGGCAATAGCTGACTGGTTGAACTGCATCATCTTCCTAAACACTGGTATATTTAAATGATTAGATCACAAAGGAAACACTTCCATAACAACACTTCTGTATTTATCATTGTTTTATTTATTTATTTTTTTAAGTATTTCTTTTTTCTTCATCTCAGTGTCACAGCCTAGATGAAAGCACACGTTGGGAAGGTGGTGTGTGTCAATCATGCCCATTCCCACCAGCTCCCGATGGGAGGCTGGGGCATCATCACTGACCCTCACAGTGAACTCAGCCCGAAGAGTACTTCTCAGTCCTTTCTTCATCTCACACTACTAACAACCCCTTGCGCGTCTCTCATCTTGGGTACCATATTACCACTTAGCTCTCTTTCTACTGCCCTGAGCATTTCTTCGCTGCAAAAGCAGTGTGCAGAGAGAGAAAGCCTAGACCTTAGAAAGAGACCTCACTCCCTTAACTATGAATGGAAACTAATGGCTTCATTTTTGAGCTGCAACCCATCCCTATGTACTTATCTACCTATCTGAATAGATATTTTAGCCTCCATCAAGCCACCGGTGCCCATACTCTTACCTGCTTCCCTCCCCTGTCCCTTTCAGTCACTATCATCTTCACTGTAAACTGAAAATAATACCTGCCTTCATGAGGGCTTTTAGTAGGAAATAAAATAACACTGGTAACATGATTAAAACAGTGTGTAGGGCCCTGTCTGGTGATGCAGTGGGTTAAAGCACAACAACTACGAAGCTAAAGCCTCTTTAGCATCAGTTCGATCCCCACCTGGGAGATGACCACATGACGTGGCAGACATCTCCTGACCCACCTGCTGCTCCCCTCAGCAGTGTACTTCGTAGATCTGCCTGTTCTGCTCCCCACTCTGTCT
>NW_004567131.1:25152728-25168074 GCF_000260355.1 Condylura cristata
AGAAAGGAAAGCAAGGAGATCAGGATGTGGCCCAGGGAGCCCCAAGACATATGCAGAAGCTGTGCTTCTTCTCCGACCTGGGCTTTGAAACAGATGTGGATAAGAGATCTATGGGAAGATTGAATATGGCAGCCATTATATTGATTTTTGATTTTATTCTTTTCCTTCCAGACTTGCCTGTCCTCTAACCCTTTTCCTATGGGTCCCCAACATACGGTGCCTTAGACTTGTGGTAGGCTTCTGGGCCTCAGTGACCCTGCTTTGGGCCAATCCAAACATTTACCCACAGGGGGATGGGTAACTCTGGATGTTTCATATGAAAACTATTTTACCTATATTTTTCCTTTTGTTCTCTTTATTGCACACTAATTATATTAAAAAGAATTCCTTTCCATTAAATGTCTTACCCACTTGAGTATGTTTTGTCTTGATGTGGCAGACAACAGAACCAATTTGCAAACTATTAATCTGCCATTGAACTGTTTACTAAGAAAGGTAACTGAACATAAAATATTTCTATCTTTGTGAAATCAGTAAATCTACTTCAAAGATTTTTTTCCTGAAATTTTATCATTCCTTCTACTACAGCTACTATAGTCAAGTTAACACTCTATAAAATAATTCTTTTCCCTTATGGCCATGTACCATTGGCTAATTAAGGTATGTACCTCAGTTTCCACTTTATTAAATGGATTTAATGATACTACATACCTTGATGGAGCTGTGGAAACTATGCAAGGTAAATAATAAATAAGGTTTCAACATTCTCTCTTAAAATATTATTAAAAATCTACTTTGTCGGGCTCTCCCTGGTGGCGCAGCGGGTTAGGGCACAGCACTGAGAAGCTAAAGCCGCTTCTGCATGGGTTCGATTCCAGCCTGCCCTGGAGGTGACCACATGGCGTGGCAGACCTCTCCTGGCCCACCCGCTGCTCCCCTCAGCAGTGTACTTTGTCGATCTGCCTGTTCTGCTCCCTGCTCTGTCTCTGGTGGAGCCTCTCGCTGCCCCTGAGCCTCTGGCCTGAACCCCAGTTCTGTATGTACAAATAAATAAGTCTTAAAAAAAAAATCTACTTTGTCTCACTGAATATTTCCAAAAGAAAATTTTATGGCCTAAATTTATAAATGACCAAATAGTACATAAAGATTAAGTATTAAGACTAGTAACATGTCAATAATATAAATGCCTAAAGTTCAGTAGAAATAAGTAATATTAAAATCAATAATGTTCAAATGTCATACTTAAAATTGGAGACATATATAACATGCCAGACATCAGAGAACTGCTAATAACCTATTTTTGGATTTACATATTGTCAGGAGAAAAACTGAACAGTCCTTTAACAATCCTACTACACACTATTTGCAAAGCTTTTATTCCTTTATTTCCAGCTACTAGAACTCTATTTTCACAGTCTAGATTTTTATTCTGAGATCCAAATTCCAATTTTTCTCTGTCCTCTTCACTAGGAATCTACCTAGTGCTGTTAAATAGTAGATACCACCATGGCAGACAAAGTGGTCTAGAAATATACATAGTTAATTTAACACTAACTGTTAGTCCACAAAATACGAATATTTTAAAATATTTTAAAGAAGAATTATCTGATTTAACGCTTTAAAAAGAAAAACTTAAAAAATATTATACCTATACTACTGTTTCTCAGGGTCCTCAGGTCAATTGCTTATGAGAATTTACAGGTTGACTTTTTAAAAAGATTACTCACTGGTTTAAAAGTAGCTAGAGTCTAGATCTTCTTAAAATACTATTCTTGCACAGAATATACTAAAGGTTGCTATGTCACACTCTAATTTATCAAAGAGTATTGCACTAGAAAGAAAAGCAACAAAGTATCAGACTCCAAGCACTAATATTTTACATTTCACTCATGCTACATATTCCCACCCAGAGATAACAGTGCATGGAAATTGATTTATAATTGTCAAGTATTTATTTTAATGATTTTTCTTCCTTAATTGTTTGGGTGGTTTTCTTCATCTTTCTCTCCCACTTTGCCATTAGCATAATGATCTCTCTGCCTGAAACACTCAGCCACAGCCTGTTCAGCAATTTCCTTGAAGACTCAAACTCTCGGGTCAGTGTTCCTGTGGCCACACATCTGTCAGCTGTTATCACACAATACCAGATCTGAAGATTTCGAATCTGTCTTTTTCCTCTTAGTTCCGTGCTCCAGAGAGGCAAACATTATTGTTCTATCGGTTCCCCTAGAAACTTTGGGACATAATCCTACACCCAAAAAGTCGTCAATAATTTTTTGTTGAATAAATGAATGGATGAAAATGAGGCAACAAAATATATCTCAATGAACATGGGCTTTGCATTCACATAAACCTGAGTCTGAATTACAACTGACACTTAACCAACCCTCAACAGCAAAGCTGAAACTCACAACTGTGAAATCAAATTAATGACATCTTCAAAAGACTGTTTTTATGAATTGAGTAACAAATACAAAGGACAGTGTCAACTACAGTGTGTTAGTCAAGCTTCTCTCAACAATTTTTCAATTTTGATGAAGAAATGTATATTTAACTGTAGTTACCCAGAGCACTTTCAAAAACTGCAATATATTTTAAAATATAATCACTGCACTGAATTTCAAGAGGCCTTGAATAGCTAAAACAATCTTGAAAAAGAAGAACAAAGTTAGAGGACTCACATAAGTTAAATGTTTCTCTAGGTTCTGAGAGTCACTGTAGCAAATTTAATAGAACTGGAAAAAAGGGTCATGGGAATTGCTTGGTGTGAAAACCCTTCCCCACAAATCTCAACTGGTATCAGAAACCTTGTACAGAATTTGACCATTTTTTTCTATGCTGTCAAATTCATTGCATAGAATTATTCATAATATTCCCTTTTTACCCTCTTACTAGTGTTTGCAGGTTCTAAATGACTTCCCATCTTGTATTCCTGACACAGGCATTTTATGCTTTCTCTCTGAATCACAGAAACTGATTCTAAAGTTCCAAATCCTTTTCAGAAACTAAAATGAGATCTTTTCTAATCTGTCATCCATTCAAAGCCAACTTGAAAAGATATATATTTTTTCTGTCAAAAGCATGCCAAACATTCCACTGTAGTTTGGAGAAATCAAGTCATGTTCATTTCCTAAGCCATGTGTGTTGGGTATAGTTATGCTTTTGAGTGTATGTGTTAGGACTTTAAATATCTGTCTACCTTTTCCTAGAGATAAATACTCCATGATCTGACTTACAAGTGGAATCTTAAGTAGGCAAGCCTAGAGAAGGTGAAACAACATTGCAGGGGATTAACGTGGAGGAAATGGGGAGGTGATGGTCAAAGGATATATTATTTCAATTATGCAGATAAGTAAGTTCTGGAGGCACAAATCTATAGCTAACAATATTGTATATTTAAACTTGATAAGGATGCAGATCTTATGTTAAGTGTTCTTAACACAAAGTAATCCAATAGTAATAACAATAATAAAGAGACCAAGAAGTAACTAGAAGTTGAAATATTTGTAATACTGACTGAGGAGGGTGGTTTCCTAGCCATATACTTATCCCAAATATATACAATTTGTTATATGCTGATCATACTTCAATAGTTTTTTTTTTTTTAAGAAAAGAAATGAAGGCATCAAAGATAAGTCAGGACATGTAATACTTAGGGTCTAGGATCTAAGGTAAGAGTAGGTCAAGAAACTACCACAGGGATCCCTGTTTTAACAGCTTCATTTCAAAATAAACTAGAGAAGTTAAGATTTACTAATAACTCTCAAGAGCATTGTCTCTACTAGGGAAAAAGAGCAAAAGAGGACCCCCCCACCCCCCATGACACAGGTGTTAAAGTCAGGGCTATCAAACTGTAGGAAGCCACTGCAGCATGAGTTCAATTCCCAGCTAGAGAGCTAAATCACATGGTGCAGCAGACCTCTTCCTGCCTTGCCCACTGTCCACCCCCCAACCCCCAGCAGTGTATTTCAGTCAATCCACCTGTTCTGCTTCCCACTCTGTCTCTGGTGAATCCTCTCATCCCCTGCACCTCTAGCCTACACCCCTGATCTTATAAGCATAAATAAAAATAAATCTTAAAAAAAAAGCAAAAGTGAAATCTATTCACCATTGCTATTTCTTCTTCAATGAACACATCATATCCACTTTTTAATGTCTACTGGCAAACCTTAATGCATGAGATCTAAATTGAATGTTACTTCCCCCCCCCCATAACATTCCCATATATGCAATCACATTCAAGGATATCAGTCTTCTTAAAAGCTTCTCTTAGTTTCAAATCCAAATGATTTTCTTTTGAGATGCCTATCACCCTTGATTATGCTTCCTCATTTGTTCATTGGTCTCATTCCACCAGATCTCTCACAGTGACTCTGCTCCTATAACATCATTTTCAACGACTTCAAGAAATACTGCCCCCCACCCCCCGTTTTTAACAGCATTGGCAGTTGGACTTTGGAGTTAGTTTATATTGTATTTACATCTCACAATCAGTGAGAATGAGAGAAAAGATTGATTCAATGGACAAAATAGCTGCTGGTATTATATGAAGAAGAGTATGCAGAGGGAAGTATTTTATTAATGGTTAATTATTATTTACATTAAAAATATTAATGAAACCCTTCATAATATATATTACTTAAGTAAAGAGTACCTTTTATATGTATATATTCTTCCATGGTAATTTTTTAAATTTTTAACAAAGAACTTATAAGAACAAATTACTGTAAGACATACAGAAGAAATTATTCTAACAGCCATTTGCTTATCATATCCTTTTATAAATTACATGAAGCAAACTACCTGTATAATACAGCTAAAAGTAACAACTTCAGCATAACTAAAGTCAAAGTTCTATCAGTATCTTTAAAATTTTTAACTTTTGATTAAAGTGTAGCATAATACCAAAAAGTTCATCTAGCACTGCTGATTAAAAAGTGTTCTTTTGAAACAAAATTTATTTTATTTGAAAAAACACTATTATTTTTGTATACTATTGATATGTGAAAATGTTTGATTACAAGTATAAAAACTCTAATTTTAATCTGATGTGTTGTCTAGTTTATAGTCAATTAAAACCTATAAGCAGAGAAGGGGGTCTATGATATATGACTGAGTTGGTAAAAAGCCCATTAAGTTTCCTATAAGCATTACAGTAAAGATGTAATTTAAATTGGATTTTCTTCTCTCCATAGTCAATAGTATATGTTTCCAGAGGCCAAAATAGAGAACCCAGTGAACAAAGAATGTCTCACTGATCAAGTTAAGAAAAGTTCTTTTAAATACAGAATCTTTATTTGTTAGGAAAATACTGGGGATTAAAGAGGCAAAGATATATCAAGATTTAAAATAGTTATTAGTCCTGAAGGAACATAGTAGCTAAAATGTATCTAGAGAAATATCGTCCTAATCCCAGGTTTGTAGCTACTCATATTTAAGAATACTCTCTGCACTATGAGGAGAAAATCAAGATGTTTTTAAGAATGTAAGTCCAATCAAGTACAGGAAAGATACTAACCTTTACAGGGAACAAACAGAAGCAAAGAGGCTATGTCTTCATTAGACTACAGGAAAGAGAAAGATGCCATGAGGCCATAAGCATATACTGCATTACTCACAACTACCACACATGTCTACTCAGAACATAGGTAAGCAGCTAGGGAAAAAGACAATAAACCAATTCCCAATCAAAACTGCCCACCATCAAGTAGAAGACTCAAATCAACTAGTTCAATTAGGAAAAAGTAAATAAATGCGTTCACTTGCCAATTTCTGATAATAATTTGTTCTAGTCTGCCTAAATACTTTCTCAGAACAGATGAAAATTCATAAATATCAAACTTGTGTTCAAAATTTATTCTCTTATTCACAGATCAACAGTGTGATTTCTTGCATCTCAATAGGTAACCAGAAAGCAAAGGATTTGTGTTAAAAAAAAAAAATTCCCATCACATCAACTTTCTTAAATTTATGTAATAGAGTAAACCCACTTTTCTTTCTGATTATCTTAGAAATGACAAAGGCCATCACTAGGACTACACTGTGAATCAACTATGTGAACAAAACTCAATTCTCTAAGAACAAAACAGCATATTTAAAAACTATTTTGGTAGAGGCAATTCAGAACTGAGCTTCTGAGTGAACGTGATTTCCTATTTCCACAGAATATATAGGTGACTCCTAATATTTTAAGACATTTAATTTCTTATGAGCAATTAAAAATCGATAAATAGTAGGACAATCTTTAAGTCCAATAACCTTTTGTTTTACTAATCTAATCACATCAACCAGAAAGAAAAACAAGTATCTGCCATATGGTCTGTCTGTAATAGAAAATAGCTGCACTCAATAACAGCATCTGTGCATCTTTATCAACACATTACCCATACTTAAATCAGCATATTAGTAAATACAATAAGATGACTGGCCCCTTCACAAAGGAAAGAACAAAAGAAACTGTTACTTTTACAGGAGATGATCTGATTTGGTAGTAACTAAAGAAATGAAGAAAGTATCAGAGATTATGTAACAATCAATGCACAAAGATTTTTATAAAATGTTTCATTTGGAAGAAATGAATGCTAAGGAAAACTTATCTAATGGAGAATTTTCTTTAGACCTAACTACTCACTGTGTGGATGGCTCTTATCTAGTGATAGGATCTGCTTAGTAGTTTCAAATCCAGATTTCTGCTGTAAAGTCACTTAATGATACCTTAACGCAGCATTCTAAATTCCAAGTTTATCTTTAGCCCTATGTTGCAGCATAAATTTTTTGGCATGCAATGGTACCTTGACATTTCAATTCTTTTATAAGAAACAACACGTTTAAAATTAAATAATATTGTTAGATGGTATTGTCTAACCTAACGTGAATCCTCCCCTGAAGAAAACACATTTTATAAGAAAAATGTTTATATGTTGTTTAGGATAGTATATGTCCTTTTCAAAAAAATTTTAAGTATTTTCTTTTAAGCAGATTAAGTTTGTTAGAAAACAGATTTTCACAATACTAATAACATACTACCTAGTTTTAAAATCCATAAGTAATTTTTTTTATTGTAGCTTTTTAAAAAAAAATATTTACTTATTTATGCATACAGAGCTGGGGTACAGGCCAGAGGTGCAGGAGTGGTAAGAGGATTCACCAGAGACAGAGTGGGGAGTAGAACAAGCCAAGTGATGAAGTACACTGCTGAGGGGAGCAGCGGGCACGTCAGGAGAGGTCTGCCACACCAAGTGGGTCACCTCGGGGTTGGGGATCAAACTCATGCTCAAGTGGCTTTAGCTTTGCAGTGCTGCACTTTAACCAGCTGGGCCACCGGAAGGGCCCTATTGTCACTTTTAAGAAGCAATAAAGGACATTCAATAAAGAGAATCATCAGCAAATGTCTCACTCAGAAGATAATCTTTCAACAAACCCTAAAGGGAAGTGGAAGGAGACAGAGCACCAGACAGCGATGCAGAGAAAGAAAATAGTAATATAATCCTGATATTCATATCACCCACAGTTAATAACTGTAAACACTACGTCACAGCTGATATTGTAATCACTTTTACCCTATAATGAAATACTTATGACAATTTAGAAATCTGTAACATTAATATACTGAGTATTCATGCCTCAATACAGACATATCACCTTTTCAGAGTTTCTCCCCCATTCTGACTCCCCTCCCACTAGTCTGTTAATTACCACTGTCTCACTTCTTGGTGCAAATTATTTCATACTTTTGTACTACACACTGTCTTAGTTACAGTTACTTGGTTACCGGCTTCCCAAAGGTAAAAAAGATGCAAAGAAAAAAAGAGACACCAAAAATGTTAACAGCAGTCCTAATGAAAGTGAAGATCTAAGGAAGAAAAGACTTCAACCAGTACACATTTTTGTGTATTCTAAGGAAAGTATTCACAGATCACATACCCAGATACAAACTCAATAACACTGTGGAATTTTGCTTAGCTTTCATTCCTTCAATGGGAAAAACTAATGTATCTGACGGCCTAGTATTGGAGGGCACGCCTCTGAGCACCAGAAATAGAATATGAACAAAACTGACACACTGCACTTTAACAGTTGCCTTCCAGGAATATGATCTATCCAAATACGTAAGAAAAATGAGAGAAATAAGCACTTTGGGTGAAGAATGAATAACAGGGAACAAAATAGAGCAAGGAAGGAAGGTAGGTGCTGTTATAGGGTGCAGAGGAAGGGCAATCACATAAACAGAACATCGGCAAATGTTTCTCTCAGAAGGTAACCTCTACCTTCTAAAAACATTTTTAGGCTGAAAAGCAAGAAGTTTACTGTCAGGGAAAGAGAAAGACAGGAAAATCTCTCTGAACACAGAGGGTTCCCCAGTGGGAGTCCCAGAAGGTAATCTCTCAACAGAACCCTAGAGGGGACGTGGAAGGAGACACCCAGGGGTGCAGGGGTGTCCATGTACAGTACACAGAGGAAGGATTGAGCAAGAGTCCAGAATGGCCACCATAAAATGAGAGGGCAGAATGGGAGGTAAGAGCAGGGAGGCTCAAGAGTAGATCATACATGGGCTTTCGGGATTCTTGTAAAAACTCTGGCTTTTAATCCTAGTGGAAATGAGCACCACTATCAGATTCATGAAAGGTTCACTCTGCTTATTAAGTGGAAAACAGACTCTAAACTGGCAAGGACTGAACCAAATATGCATGTCATTCATGAGATAAAAAAGAGAGAGAGCAAAGATCACTCCAAGATGCCCAACCAGGTAAGGAATTATTACTGCTTGAGATGACGAAGTCAGTGGAAGGGACAGATTGGAATGGTTAGCGGGGGGAGTAAATGCAGAGAGTCAGGAATTTGGTTTTGGATATGCCTATTTAATATCCAAATGGAGACTTAATGATTAGGTCAGAGGGAGGTAAAAATCTGAAATCAAGAGGCAGAGAGCTAAATCAGGGTGGAGATACACAGCCAGTGCATGTATGTGCACATTATTAGTCAGGCACACCTCACTCCTTGTACTTTAGATTGCACTGTTTGTCCCTACAAGGGAAAAGGTCTGTGAAGGTCTGTGGTAAGCCTGCAAGGAGCAGGTCTATTGGTGCCATTTCCACAGCAGCATGTGTTCACTTAGTGTCTCTTAGCTACATTTTTTAGCAAGAGAGTATCTTTCAATGAAAGTATGTACACAGTATTTTTAAGACATAATTGAAATATAATTTCTTGTTTGATTTATTTATGCATACAAGAACTGGGGTACAGGCCAGAGGTGTAGGATGGGAGTAGAGGATTCATCAGAGACAGAGTGAGGAACAGAACAAGCAGACTGAAATACACTCCTGAAGGGAGCAGGAGGCAAGACAGGAGAGGTCTCCCCCATCATGTGGGTCAGCTCCCTGGCTGGGGATCAAAGTTATACCGCAGTGCTTACAGATAGCTTTCTAGTACTGGGCTTTAACTCCTTGCCACCAGGGAGGGTCCAGAGCAAACATAACTTAAATGTGCTGAGAAACCAAAATATTCACGTGACTAGCTTCACTGGGCTATCTGCTTTATTGCTGTGGCTGAGAACCAATATCACAATATTGCCAAAGTGTGCCTATATATGCTTGATATTTAGAACCATGAATGAAACTGAGTGTAAAGAGAAAAGAGGAAATCAAACTTGATAAGCCCTGAGGTATATACCAAGACTTAGCAGGTCAGCAGGTTGAAGCTTAAAAGCCTGAAAGAAGATATTTAAAAAGGTAGATAATCAGAGAAGTATCTGGAATCTAAGTGAACATCTAGCAAAAATTAAAGTCTCCTACAAATTAATTAATTAATTCAAAAAGTATTCACTGGGGACCCTCTATGTACCAGACAAACTCGTTTCCCTGTTTTTATAGGGTTTCAATCCAGAGGAAGATAAACTTGTAAGGGCTATCACAGGTAAGGTACACTGTGTTTTGGGATAACACAGTAGGTGCAATTGATCCAGTCTTAGAGGGTCAGGAGGCTTTCCTGCAGAAATGATGTTAAAGAAAAAAACCAGAATGATGAGTAAAACTCAGCCATGGCCCTCCCTGGTGGCGCAGCGGGTTAAAACACAGCACTGAGAATCTAAAGCCGCTTCCGTATGAGTTCGATTCCTGCCTGCCACGGAGGTGACCACATGGCGTGGTAGACCTCTCCTGACCCGTCCGCTGCTCCCCTCAGCAGTGTACTTCGTTGATCTGCCTGTTCTGTTCCCCGCTCTGTCTCTGGTGAAGCCTCTCACCGCCCCTGAGACTCTGGCCTGTACCCCAGTTTTGTATGCACAAATAAATAAATCTTTAAGAAAAAAAAAAAAAAAAACTCAGCCATGGAGGGGTGGAAAGTGGAGGAGGGGAGGAGACTGAAAAGAACAATGAGTGAAAAGAGCATCTTTAAAGATCTGAAGTGGAGAGAGATATTTTGATGCCCCAGCATTATTGAAAGTATGCCAATACTGGCTGCATACAAAGAGGTAACAGATGAAACAGAAGAAGGGCTGGCCAGAGTATCAATATCCTTTAAGACCTCTCAAGAGTTCAAACTTCATTCCCAGGACAATAATAGGAAGCCATAACATTATTTTACACATGGGAATGTAATGATCAGTAAGCTATCTATTTCATTTCAGAAAGAGTACTCTGGCTGTGGCCAGAGGGCAGGGTCAGAGCCTAGTGGCTGGTCCCTGGCTCCTCACCAACATGCAACTGACCTGCTTTATGACAGCAGGTATCTGGGTTGTAGACTCAACAGGATATGAGTCAATTCTGGATATGAGGAACGAGGAGAGGAGATAAGCGTCAATGATAATAACCTAGTTTTTGATAAGACATCTAAGAAGGGGCACAAGGAGGAGGGAGGCTTCATGGTGGCACAGAATTTGTTGATGTTGAAATGTCTGTGGCATCACTGGCATGCAGATGAGAGCCGTAGTACAGTGTGAAGTGAAACCAAAGGAGTGAGAAAAGAGAAAAGATGACCGGGAAGGGCCTGGCACTGGTAAACAAACATGAAAGGGGCAGGTGAGAAAGAAGTCAGGAGAAGGGGCGGGGTGCAGTGGACTGCAAAGCCGGAGCGGATGGGAGCTGGGATAAAAGTAAAATGGACAGTGGTACAGAAAGAAGAGCAAAGTTTAGTCTTGGTGAAGAATCAAAATACAAATGAATGGGCACTAGTAAATAAGTTCACCTTAATAATAGATGATGAAAGAATTAAACACTTGGACAACTCTATGGGATACAGAAAATGAAATAACTCTAGAAATGGAAAACATAATGTGGTCTAAAAAACTGGAAAAGAGGAAATTTGTTTGAAAAACATTTTTACCTTTAGTTAAGGCAAAAAAAAAAAAAAGCCAGATGGGCTTTAAAGGATGAACACTATATGATGTAAGATGGGATGACAATATCAGAGTATTCAGAGTCTATATACAAAGTGATTTGGGGAGCTGATACTCCAGGACGGAGATCAGAATACTCGACAGATCAGATTGTACACGTGCACAGACACTCCAAAAAACAATTATCTGGTCAAAGTGAGTGTAACCAATTTTGAAATATTTATCTTTAAATCCGCAAAGTCTTTAATTATGTGTGAATGCAATTGTGCCATCCTATTGCAAAATGCCAAGATATATTCCACTGGAATGTCATAATTGTTTCTTTGAGGATGACTGTATGGTATTTCCAAAAATATACTTAGAGGTGGTATCTACATTTACTTATATGTACATCATTACAATTAGATTCTAGTAGTACAAGAAATTTATGACTTTCTCAACAAAGCAAAAGACCTTATTTACAGAAGGTGGAGTTAGCTAATTAGATAAAGCAGGAAACAGGAACTCCTGTTAGTTTACTACAGCAATTTTTTCCATCCTACAAAGTTAAGGTTTTTTGCTGATTAAGAGCACTAATATTAAGAAACACATGTTCATTTCTTGGTTAGATTAAAAACACACATGAATTCACTATTCAAATACACACTAGTTTTCAAAATTTTTGAAGAACGATAGTACCAATCTACAAATGTAACATGAGGCACAAAAACTAAGTGCTGTGTTCAAAGAATTAAATATCAACTCAAAGTATTCAGCCACAACTCTCTTTTCATTATTAATAAATATTCATGTCTTTAATGCACATTAGAAACATCTATAAGAGGCAATTAAATAAAGGCAGTAATTTACTAAACAAGTTCCCCCTCACTCCTCATCCTGAAATTTTTAAACGTTTTCTGAAAGCATAAAGACTTTTATTTCTACTTCCATGTAGAATCTGAGCAAACTATTGTTTTTAAAGCCCAACAATACATAGTTTAATACTAAACTCAACAACAAACTGCAAGTGAAATACAGACAATGCAATGTTTTCCAATCTAGTGTTTTCCAAACTAAAAACAGCATGACCACACCAGAAGTAAAGTCCAAATGAAAACAAATTTCACAGTTCTTACAAAAAACATAACTGTCACGGTTAATAAAAGCCAAGTCTGCAACTGGGATAGCTGCCTTCTAGCCAAGGATAAGATGTGTCTATTATTAATTCTTAGTTTTGGGTCATCCTATAAATAAAAGAAAAACAAACAATTCAAATAACATTAGTTCTTGTGAACATAATGCAAATAGCATGGTAATTAAAGTATTCACAAGACAAGGACAAATAAGGCTTTTGGGCCACACTACACATTATGATGTAACTACAATACACATTAAGCAATCACCAAGTTGTAGTTAGGCCTTCCAAAAGGAGTTATTATGGTTTACCAGGATCAGAGGATTGTGATGTTATACTTAATCACATTTTTTTACCTGCAAGCAGGTGCCTACAGGTGTCAAGAAGTAAAACACTGATTCTAACTGTAAACCTACAGTTCTGATACACTGTATAGGATTGGCACACTGCACCTACCTCTCTACGTTTTCTGCGCAAACTTTCTAATCCAATAATCATGAAGTAAACTGTATGAGCAAGTTTCTCTGCATGTTTTCAAATTTGAGCTGATTCACTATTATTAAACCAAAACTCAACAAGAAACCATTAGCAACACAAACACCAACCATTCCATAAGTAAAGTCTAAATGTCAGAATGGAAGGCAGCAGGGTATATGAATGTCATAAATCAATGGATTTTTCTATGATTTCTGCCCTGCCTGCTCAACAGAGTTCATGAAGCCTGGTGTAAAATCTTTCCGGGCCTTGCAGAGAGCTGGCCCCAAGGCAGTGCAAGCCACCTGAAACCCTGGGAATCACTGAACTTGTGAGCTCACAAGAACTGTGAGCAGTGAAAGGATGGGAATAAATACAAGATCAATAAAAGAAGGTTTTTGAGGGAGTTGGAAATTACAACTCTATAAAGCCGTTTTCCAGGGCTGTGCCTAAAATGTCCATGGGGGAAAACACTTCTTTTCTAGCCAAAGAAGAGATCCACACCAACAGCAGCCAAGAGACTTATCAGTGGCAGGCTAAAAATCCATGTGCAACAAGCATGCCAGCTGCCCTCTCTCCACCTTGGAGAGCAAACCTTGGAAATATCACACAAAATGCACCAAGTCACCCCAAATCAGCCCAACTAGGAAAACACTGGAGGATGGGAACTAAAGGAAAACAGGCTTATAGTATGCTTAGTCACTGAAATGGCAGGATTCCCTCATCTGAGGTGACCATGACAGGGAAATATCAAAGGATAATGTTCTTGAGAAAGAAATCACTGTTAGTTCCTGCTAATAGAAATAGGTAAGGCTTCTCTCCCCACTGGTCAGGCTGGGGAAGCTCACCAGCCAGCCCAAAGCTGGGGAAAGCCGAAACTCCCCCAACAGCAGGATACCTGACAGACACAGGCCACAAATAGCTGGCAGAAGATGCTGGCTGTTCTTACCTCACAGGTAGGGGACCCACACGCCTTCAGCTTGTCACCATCTCCCTCACGCAGACCAGTCCGATGAGAGGCCATCATTTCATTTCAAATTACAAAGAAGGGGCCAACCCTTTGGAGTCCACATTGGGGGGTTAATGCCACCACACACCAAAGACAATTCCACACCAGATTCGGGGGGGTGCAGGGCTGCTGAAACAATGTGCCGAGGAGTGAATATGAAGCGCCTTCAAAATGCTCCGCTGATTGCTTCAGGCTTCAACTGACTTCACTGTCTTCTTCCATTTCTCTAGACTTAAAAACAAAGAAGACTGGTCTTCTTGGCAGCAGGAGAACAAGTGCTGAAAACGGACCCCTTCCTCCTATCGCTATTTCTGAGTCCAAGAGCAGAAGGCTGGAGCGTCAACTCCCAAAGAGATGGTTCCTAGAACAGGAAAGTTAAAGGGCATGAACTTTCTCTTCAGACGCTGACCTTAGCTTTGCCCACATGTCTACCCTGAGTTTGCGTTTCCAATACTTGCAAACACTTTTGGTTCATGTTGAAGAACCACGAGAATAAAAGATGAAATGATGTCCCCATACAAAAAAGAAAAATGAAAGAAGGGAGGAAAAAAATCTATAGCTGGGGGGGGGGGCGGTAGGGGGTGGTGGTGGTGGAGGGAGTAATAACTGCACCGCGGTTGCGTCAAACACCCCTGGCTGTAGTGCAGCCCGCAGAAAACACCCCTTTCAAATGCGTTTTAATTAATGCGTTTGCTGAACAGAAGAAAGAGAATATGTTCTCGGGCATACAACCAGTAAATTTAAGGGCAGCTGTCTCCCCATGCGACTAAAATGGGACAACACTTTTCAAACCCTTCCTTCGCTCCCCCAAGGCACCCACCGCCCCCCAAAAATAAAAACAAAAAACCAGCCTCAGACGTGGCCAGCGCCGACTCGGCGGGCGTTTCCAGGCAGGCTGGGTGCGTCGGGGTGCCAGCACCCCTGTCCCTCCGCCCCAGCCGGTGTCCCCGAGGAGGCGGCTGTTTTCCTTGGCCCGAGGCGGGGCTGGGTGGGGACCGCGCCGGGCGGGTGGGGAGGTGTGCGCCGCGGCGGGTGGAACTCCGGCGCAGCTCCCGCTCCGGGGCATTATTCTGGAGCTACATAAATGAAGCCGTAGCCCAAGCAACTTTTATTTAGTTGTTGCTCCCTAAACTACGAGTCGACGCGCTCGCAGCCTTTCCCGGTGGCCACCTAGAGAGAAAAAAAATAGAAAAAAGAAAACCACCACCCACCTACCACTATTTCCTCCGCCCCTTCCAGAGGCGGGTCAGTGATCTTCATCTCCCGGGAAGGGCGGCCCAAATATGCACTTTGAAAAAGGTGCGGGGAGACCGGGGGAACCACCGCAGGCGAGGGGGCTTACCTTTCCCTCCCCACTCGGCCCAGTTGGCAGGGCGCGGCGGCGAGCAGGAGCGGGGACGCGGGCCGGGCGCCGGGC
>NW_004567131.1:25168666-25246982 GCF_000260355.1 Condylura cristata
CTCTCCCCTTGCCTGGCCGGGCCGGGCTGCGCTCGGGCGCCTACGATCGCCAAGTGACAGAAGCGCCTCACTCCGCTGCCGCGCCGAGCTGCTTCCCGGGGGCGGATTTCTCGCTTCTTCCTCCCTGGATCCACCTCCTCCCACTCCACCTCCTTCCCCTCCCCTCCCCAGGGGAGGCTCTGGGGTTGAATATTTTCTGTCTTGAATAATACAGTCCCGGGAACGGACGCTGGAGAAGGGACTAGCCGGTGCTCGCCAGCCTCCTCCCAACATCTCGGGACCTACAAACCTTCAACACCCCCTCCCACACAACCCCCCAAAATGCAGACACAAAACCTCCCCGCCTACTCCAACCTCCCGACGGCTAGATCCGAGCGGCCAAGAGCCCGGGTTTCTACGGGGAAGGTGACTTGGTGCTCGGCATCAGGGACCGGGGGCTCTATACCTAAAAGTGCGGGACTAGGGGACGACCGGCCCCGGGCTTTGGAAGACACGTCGGGGTGATTCTGCCCCCCTTTTGCAGCGGGAGGAGAAAGTGGCTACGCTGCGAGGTGGGACTTGAAGACGAGGGAGTGTCCTTTCATGCCCCACAGCAAAACAGTCTCGCGCTGAGGAGAGGGGTCGCTGAGGAGCGTTCTTCATTCCATGCTCTCTCCCCAGTTAACGAACTCGGCTTGACTAGCGGAACCGAGCAAAGGCGACTGTGCTTCCCCACATTATGGATCTCACTGGCTCCCGGACTAAAGCACAACCGTCGCCCCGCCCCAGCCCATTCCCGGGCTGTGCCACGGACCCCGGGCGGCTCGCCCCGCCCCATCGTGCCTCACAACATCTCCCGCTGCAAACGGACCAATAGGAAGACGCTACGATAGAACAAGAGCCAATCGGAGGCCGCTTACTCAGGCTTCTCTCCTCCCTTTGCCCCACCCCCAGGAGGAAAGGCCACCGCCCCTGGTCCACTCGCCGGGTCCCCGCCCCTGTCGGGGGAGGGGGTGGGTGCGCTAGCTGGGTCCTGGCGCTCCCGGGTCTGGAGTGGAGTAGCCCGCGAGGCGGCGGCGTTCATCGCCTTGTCACCCTCCTCCTCGCCCCCTCCCATCCAGTCCCCCCTCCCTTTCCCAGCCCTCCTGCTGCTGCAGTGGACGGTCATTTTTATCCTCACTCCGGAGGGGAACTGCCAGCTATTGTGTCTGATCAGCTGCCACCACCGTCGTGAGGGAAAAAAGGACGCGCGCGCGCGCGCGCGCACACACAAACACACACACACACAATCAAGAAGCTATGAGGTCCTCTTACCTTTTCCTTCTTTCTTACCAAGGGGGATCCCTGAGACTGACTGACAGCTCCCTTCCCCCAGCTTGGACCCCGCAGTCTTAGGTTCTGTTTCTTGTTTTTGAGAAAAAGCAAAAAAACCCAAAAATACTCCCTGGAGTCTGAATACCTTGCCTTAGATTTTGGATCTTCCCCAAAGTAGAAGAACAGAAGGTGTCTTAACTTCAACCCCAATTAAAGGAAAGACTTTGAGTACATCACTTTTACACAGCCATGAAATTTGCATGTTGATGACAAAACCCCTGACAAAACTACTCAGCCAATTACAGAAAGAGAGAAATAGAGGGAATGCCTGCCCAGTCAGTTGGCAATTTACTGAATAACCCACTGGGCTATAACAGTAGCCAGTTCTAGACACTGTTGAGTAAATTAACTAGAAGTGAATAGAAATGCCAAGTTCAAGTTGGGCATCTCTAGTGGCCCTATAGACTATGTACAGAAAGGGAAAACAATTTTAAGCGAAAAACAGCTCCTTGCAAATGCAAAAGTAATGCCTGGTATAACAGCTAAGGATACCTGGGCTTAAGGGTTCGAAATGGAACTTTTTAAAATGTTGATTTTCAAAAGGTGTTTAGCCTGATATAGGAGAGTAAATATTGGCCAGGGAAGAAGATATAAAATAGAGAAAAAGAAACACATTTTAGGAATTGTGGGGTATAACATAACCCAGAAAGTCATTTCTATAAGAAAGATGGAAGGATCAAGATTATTGTCCAACTCCATCACTCATCATGTGACTTCAGGCAAATTATTACTTATGTGTGTAAGTACTTAAGTCATCAGGTAATAATGGTGACTGCCGTCTATATAGCACTGCCTCTTTGTTCTTCCAAGAACTTGACCTACAACTTAATGAGATAAGTGTGTATGTCAGAGACAGGATTCAACTCTCCAGAGTTCATGTTTTTCTCCGTAACAACAAACTATCTCTAGCTTGTTTTTTAATGATAACAATGCCAACAACAACAATAGCAATTGTTTGGTTTATTATATGCTAATTATTATGCTGTATGGACTAATCCTACTCCTGGGATTGGTATGATTATAATATTCCAATATCTGGGATATTTTTGAGAACAATTATATGTATCTACTATATGTATCTTAGGTGTGTTAGAATACACCTATTATGATTATGATGTGCCCAGGTTTGGGGATGTTTATCTTAGATGTGGTCATTTATGACTTATGTCTATTAGGCTGTTTGAAATAGAAGGGCAAAAGTTTGGAACTAAGTTTTGGGAAACCTGGTCCTAGCTCTACTCAGGGACCTGGAGTAAGATAGCACCTTCCCTATCTTGCACCTTCCCTATCTTGCTGGGCACATGTTGGGAGCATTAGGTGATAATATATGCAAAGGAACTTTAAAAATGTGAAAACATTATTCCAGTCAAAATAATGAATGAAGTAGGAGTTCCCAACAGAACGTCTACTCTATATAACATTGTATTGACATTTATTAGGAACACATTAATTCAGTTAAAAAATTAGGTCTAGTCTATTCTGAAGGCATAAAATAAGCATCAACAATGTTTCAGTACTGTTTGGGCTCTCATTTAGATGTTCAGTAAACCAAAGTGGGCACTCCTGATGCATCTGGAAAGTGGCAGCCATTAGCCTGACATTCTTCATTCTGAACACTAATGCTGTAAAAGGCACAAACCCTTGGATTCTCTTTAGCAGCTTGTCTAAGGTATTTCACTCATTAACACCTCCACCAGAGGGAGGGCAAGAGAAAGGAAAAGGAGCCAAACTTAAGGTCTGTGGCTACTTGTTAATAGCTCCAGTGAGAGATATGGTGAAACAATAGATTTGGGGATTATTGTAACTGAAAGAAAATTTGGGACTAACTGTGGGTTTCATATTGGTATTTGATCATGGTTTTCTATCCCAAATATTATGTGTAAACAGGAGCTAATAGCAAGTTTAGCTTTATTTACTTTGAAAGGCAGATACTCTTTTCTTTCAAGTATAGCTAATTCTTTTCTTTCAAGTATAGCTAATAAATATATAGATTTCCTCTAACCTATCTTCTTAGGGTCTCTCTCTTGACTAGTCTTAGAAATGCATACAACTGGTGCCCACCATGGTACAAAGCTAGCCACAGCGGCTTCAGTACGAATTTGCTTCTTCACCAGGGAAGTGACCCATCCAGTGCAACAGACCTCTCCTGTCTCACCCATTGCTCTCCTCAGCAGTGTACTTCTTCGATCTGCCCATTCTACTCCCCATTCTGTCTTTGGTGAATCCTCTCATGGCCCTATACCTAGTTCTGAATGCATAAATAATCTTAAAAAAAGGGGGGGGGGAGGAGAGGAGAGCCCTCCCTGGTGGCCCAGCCAATTAAAACACAGCACTGAGAAGCTAAAGTCACTTCAGCATGAATTCAATTCCCACTCTGGAGGTGACCCACATGGTGCGATAGGCCTCTCCTCACCTGCCTGCTGCTCCCCTCAACAGTATACTTCGTAGATCTGCCTGTTTTGCTTCCCGCTCTGAATCTGGTGAATCCTCACACCGCCTCTGCTCCTCTGGCATGTACCTCAGTTCTGTATGCATAAATAAATAAATCTTTTAAAATAAAAATTCATACAACTGAATTCTGGCAAGATGGTAGAAGAACAAAGACACTGGACTCATCTTCTCTCACATATAGAAAGGAATTTCAGACCCTCTTTTTCTCAAGGGAAAGTGATATCTCAGGGATGATAGAGAAAAATTGCAATGTAATTTTGCTTGGGATGCTGCTTGGGTAGCATGACCCAAGAGAGGGAAGGATGCACTGCAATAAGAAGCTCTTTCTGGGTGGTGACTAAAGAATGCGCACCCACATTAGGGACTTTAAACCTCAGGACTGCAATGGAAAGGGGGTGGCACTTACAACCAAGTATGGAAAACTGAGGTGCTCTATTGTGGGAGAATGATAACATTCAGGAGAGAAGAGATCTTCAGCCGATTTCTGGGGGAGCAGATAGAAACCAGCAACTTTTGGAATGCTTGAAGTCATTGGAAAGTCCTTGCAACTGAAAGCAGGTTGTGCTTCTCTAGGGTAAATACCGTCATCACGAGCCTATGGGCCCCATCCATAAAAAAAGTGGAGATCCAGTGGGATGTGAGTGAGAAGAGCTCTACAAGTAGACTTGCATATAAACAGTTCCTCTCTACAACTGGGTTCTGTTTTATATGAAACTTCTGTTCTTCCCTCAACTGGGGGCATTACTAGGAGACCGTTGACCTACAGTGCTTACTGCCTGAAATCACACTAAATGCATGTAGGCCCTGGCAGCAGGAGCTAGTACTTCAGGGGAGGTTCAGTAGATGAAAGCCACTAAGAACAAACCCTAATTTAGCTCTCTCCTGACTGCCACTCCCTCCAGTACCACATCTCCTGAGAGAGGTTACAAAGGAGGCATTTTTTTACTGACGATAAGTACAGACCTTGAGAAATGCATGCTCCTCATCTGCCTGTGTTCAAAACTGGGACTGGGCCTGTTTGTAGTCCAAACCTAGAGCTTCCAGATTACTCTGCTTCAGCCTGCCACCTTGGGAAAACCTACCGCTCACAGACTCTGCAAAACAAAACTAGACCGCAGTTTTGAGAGGTGAATTTTAGCAGGAGGCCAATTGTGGAAGTTCTTACTGAGTAACCAGCCTAAGAGACAGAGGTGTTGCGGGTCCCCTACCCCACCTTAATTTTGGCACCTGTAGTTCCCTATAAGGCATGAAATCTTGGTACTCTCAAACAGCAAACTCTTGACTCCCCACCATTGGGCTCCCACCCCTACCAGCACTAGAACTCCAGGCAACCCCAAAATATAAAGACATCAGTCTATTAAGCAACAGACTCCTGAGCAAACAACCTAGGGTTATAGCCTGTAGTCTATAATCTTAATATAAGGCAACACATCAAATTAAAGGGGGAAAGCTGCTTAGCTAAACCCATAATAGCTAAAAATAAGAAAATTGAAAAATACTATAATCAATAGAACCACAAGAACCAACCAACCAAACAAACAAACAAACAAAACCGCAGGAAGTACTAGGTAAATTACCTGGAAAAAAGTTTAAAGCAACAATACAAACTATGCTTTTTTGAAATAAGAAAAATTTTTGATGGAAAAAAATGATAATTGCAGCAACATAGAGAAAACACAAGAATGCGTCAAACAGAAATAATGACCTTAAACATTTCTATAACAGAAAATATAAAGGAGAGGCTCAACAGTAGATAAGAAGAAACAATTGATAAAAATCAGTAAGCTTAATTTAAGCACATTTTATTGGAAAATACACAAACAAACCAGCAAAGAGAAAAAATAATTAAAACAAATGAAAATAGTGTAGGAGTCCTATGGGACGCTATCAAGAGAAATAATATCCACTTCATAGGGGTCCCAGAAGGAAAGGAGAGAAAGGGTAGAAACATTACTTAAAAAAATAATAGCCAAGATTTCCCTTGACTTGGGAAAGGAAACAGACATCCTGATCCAAGAGGCCCAAAGAGTTCAAACAAAATAAACTGAAACAGACACTCCCAAGACATAATATGACTAAACTACAAAAAATTAATGGTAAAGAAAGAGGACTCAAATCATCCAGAGAAAAATGAATTATATATAACAGAAACCCTCTGAGATTATCTGTAGACTACTCAGTAGAAAACTTGAAGGCCAGAAGGGAATGGCATGATATATTTAAAGTCCTGAAAGAAAAATTTTCCAACTGAGAATATTTTATTCTGCTAGGCAATCATTCAAAATGGAAGGAGGGTTAAAGAACTTTACAGAAAAACAAAAACTAAAAGAATTCATCACCACTAAGCCAACTTTGCGAGAATGCTAAAGAGACTCATAAAGTAATAACAATGTCTACTAGAGACAGTAAGACATTAAAAATATAAAAAATGCGGGAGGGAGATGGTAAAAAATGTGGGTCATCAAAATGAGCTTGAGATCAATAGGTCATAATCACAGAATTGTACATAGAAAACTCAGGATAACCTCAAAACCAAGATCCAAAGAAGAAACACATAAGAAACTGAAAATGAACCTCGACATAACACAAAATGAAGATATTAAAGCACAAGCAAAGAGAAAAAGAAAAACAAAGAACAAACTATAAAAACACCAAAAGCTGGCCCTCCCTGGTGGTGCAGTGGGTTAAAGCACAGCACTAAGAAGCTAAAAGTCACTTCTGCACAGTTCGATCCCCGCCTGCCCGGAGGTGACCACATGGCGTGGCAGACCTCTCCTGACCCACCCGCTGCTCCCCTCAGCAGTGTACTTCGTCAATCTGCCTGTTCTGCACCCCACTCTGTCTCTGGTGAGGCCTCTCACCGCCCCTGAGCCTCTGGCCTGTACCCCAGTTCTGTATGTACAAATAAATAAATCTTTAAAAAAAATGACAATGTTTATATATTGAAAATTACTTTAAATGTAAATGGTTCAAAATCATCCATTAAAAGATATAGAGTAGCTGAATGGGTCAAAATTCAAAATACAGGGCTCTCCCTGGTGGTGCAACAGGTTAAAGCATAGCACTATGAAGCTATTTGTGGCCACTACAGCATGAGTTCAATTCCTGGCCAGGAAGGTGACATACATGGCGCAGCAGATCTCTCATGTCCTGAATGCTGCTCCCCTTAGCAGTGGATTTCAGTAAATCAGCCTGTTCTGTTCTCCACTATGTCTGGTGAATCCTCTCATCCTTACACCTTTGGCCTGTACTCCAGTTCTTGTATGTATGAATAAATACATCTTTTAAAAAATTAAAAAGAAAAAACTCAAAATACAACTTTTTTTGTCTATAAGAATTACATATTTGTGCCTTTCTGATGGCACAACTGGGTTAAGTCTCCACTGTCAAGCTGTCTACAATCACTGAAGCATGAATTCAACCCTGAGCCAGGGAGCTGACACACATGGCACAGCAGACCTCTCCTGTCTTGCCTACTGCTACCCTCAGCAGCATATTTCAGTAAATCTGCCTGTTCTGCTCTGCATTCTGTCTCTGGTGAATCCTCTCACCCCCAAGCCCCGGCCTGTATCACAGTTCTTGTATGCATAAATAAAATAGATCTGAAACTTTTTCAAACAAATGAAGAGGAGAGAATATTTTCTAACACACTCTATGAGGTCAACATTACCTTGATAACAAAACCAGGCAAGGACATCATACACAATAAATCTACAGACCAATATTTTGGATAAACATACATGCAAAAATTCTCAACAAAATACTAATAATCTAAATTCAATAGCACATTAAAAGAATAATTAACATGACCAAGTAGAATTTATTACAGAGATACAAAGATTTTTTATATGCAAATCAATTAATGTAATTTTCTACATCAAAATAACACAAAGGACAAAAGGCATATGATAATATTAGTAGATGCAGAGAAAGTATTTGATAAGATTCAGTGCCCACTTACGACAAGAAATTTAACCAAATGGGTAGGAGGGACATACCTCAACATATTAGGACCATATACTACAAATTCATAGACAATATTATATAGTTAACAGTGCAAAGCTGAAAGCTTTTTTTTATAACAAGGCAAGGATAAACACTTTCATAAGTATAGTGTTAGAAGTCTTAGGCAGAGCAGTTAGACAACAAGAAATAAAAGGAATCCAAATTTGTAATAAATGAAATTATCATTACTTTGATATGATAATATATGTAGCAAGCTTAAAGACACCAGCAAAAAATCTATCAGAAATAATGAATGAGTATAGTAAAGTTGCAGGCTGCCTGATAAATGCACAAAAATCTGTTGCATACAATCATAAAAGATAAACTCATGCCACTCGCAGCAACTTGGATGGAGCTGGAAGGGATTATGCTCACTGAAATAACTCAGAAGAAAATAGCACAATATCGATTTCATATATAGGAGGAACTTAGGGGAACCAAACAAGGTATCAGGAAAAATGAGAAAACACTAATTAACAGACAACTCTAAATCAGAGACATTCTGCATGGGAAGGGAAGGAAGAGGGAGAAAAACAGGAGGGAAGAATATGAGAGGCTATGATGATGGTGTAAGGGGAACTGGCGGTGGGACTTTTACAGGGACTATGGCTAAGAGGAGACAGCAAACGTTGTACAAAAGTGAACAATGATGTAAAAAATATATGTAAATAAATAAATTTTTTAAATTAATTTTTAAATAAATTTAATTAATTCTAAGATGCTGTCAAAAGAAAGAACTAGATACAAAGGAACAGACAGACAGCCTATGTCCATGGTTGAAGAGAATTAATGTAGTTAAAATGACCATCCTACCAAAAGCAACATACAGATTCAATACAATCCCTATGAAAATTTCAATGATATTTTTCAAGGGAATAGAACAAAAATCATGAAAATTTATCTGTGCCCACAAAAGACCCTGAATAGCTAAAGCAATTTTGAGAAAAATGGAGGTATTATCTCACTTGACTTTAGACAATATCATAAAGTAACAATATGATATTGGATAAAAATAGACACACAGGCCAATAGATATAAATGAGAGCCCAGAAAAAATATATATGTATATATTCACACCTAATTTATGATGCAGCAAGGGATAAGTCTTAAACAAGAAGTATTAGGACAACTAGACAGCCATATGCAAGAAGTGAGATTACTCCCTAAATTCAGTACAGAAAATAAATTCAAAATAGGTTAAAGACTTGGATATAAGACCCAAAACCATAAATGCATACAAGAAAACTTTGGAGATGTACTTCATGACACCAGTGATAGAGCTGTCTTGGGGTCTGCGCCCTAATGACAAGGGAAATTAAAGCAGTGAACAATTATGGTTACATCCAAATGAAAATCTTTTGCACAATAGAAAATATCAGCAGATTCAGAAGGTATCCTACTGAGCAAAGAAGATATCAGCATGTGACATGTGTAATAAGGAGTTAATATCCAAGGTTTATAAAGAATTCGTCCAATTTAACAGCAGAAAAGTGAACAACCCAATGAAATGGGCAGAAGATCTGCACAGACACTTTTCCAAAGAAGATACACGGACAGGCAGCAGGCACGTGAGAAAGGGCTCACCATCACTTTTTATAGGGAAATGCAAACCAATGTCACAATGAGATATCATTTCACATTTGCGAGAATGCCTTCATCAGAAAGACTTAAATGGGTCCTCGCTGGTGTCTCAACGGCTTAGGCCACAGCACTGCAAGAGAGCCGCAACCGCTTCAGTGCGAGATCAATCCCTGCCCAGAGGTTACCGCAGACCTCTCCTGCCCGGCCCGCTGCTCCCCTCAGCAGTGTACATCATCTATCGGCCTGTTCTGCACCCCACTCTGTCTCCGGTGAATCCTCTCACCACCCCTGCACCTCTGTCCTTTACCCCAGTTCTGTATGTATAAAAAAATTTTTTGAAAATTATAATAAAAAAAGTGTTAAATGTTGGTGAGGAAATGGAACATGAAAAACACACATTGTTAGTGGAAATTTGAATTACTGTAATCATTTTGGAAAGAGGTATAGACTTTCCTCAAAAAAAAAAAAAATAGAATATCATGTGATCCGGTAACTTCTGTGTATCTAGCCAATGAATCTGAAATCATCAACTTGAAGAGTTATATGCACTACAATGTTATTGCAGCATTCTTTACAGTAGCTGAGATCTGGAACATAGATGATTGCATAAAGAAGATGTGTGTGGTTATTTGCAATAGGTAAGACAGGGAAGCAACTTGTGCACACTGACAGATGACTGGATAAAGATGTACTTTATATACACAATGGAATACTATTTGCCTATAAGGAAGGATGAAAGGTTGCCAAGATAGAAGGAACTTGATGGGATTATGTGTACTGAAATTAGTTGGAAAGATGAAGACACTGGATTTCTCCTATGTATGCAACATAAACAAACTGAGGAGATAAACAGACCAAACAAATACAACTAGTGGATATCTAGAACAGAAATAAAGTTACCAGAGGTGAAGAGAATGGGAATAGGGTTGGGAGGTGTATAATAGATGGTAGGGGTTCTTTCTTTCTTTCTTTCTTTTTTTTTAAATAAGGGAGGAGAGAAACTAATACATCTTATCAACAATTACTAGACAAACTCGTACACTACAATTCTCACAATATAGGCAAGGCATTTTTTAAAGATGACAACTATATCCTCAACATTAAGTTTTGACTTCGTTAGTACCATGATAATATTGTTTTGGCGAACTGTTATCAAGGAAAAATGTGAACGCCAGAAATAGTACCCAAGTGTCCTAGCCTCGGGCCTAATGTCACTCTGTGATCATCTAAGGACGATTTCTATTCTGAATACAGACACTGGCAAGTCCATGAGACACTAGTGTCTGCCCTTGAATTCCATAAATGAAATGTGTGATTTGGGATGAATCATTTGCAAAACTATGTGTCTGAACAACTAAGACCAATGTCTCTTAGAGGAGTAAAATTTTTGTGAAATTAGAACAATACTGTAGATTTTATTTCTTACCCATATGATACTAAAAAGGCTGACCTACTAATATTTCTTTTAAAAAGGACTTTCACACTTTCACAATCTAGCAAGCTGTTAAACTACTGTAACTAAGAAAGATTCTCATCATCACTTCTTTTAAACTAATAACTAAATGATTTTCTAATTTAATACTCTGTATTTGCTTTATATAATTTCTTTCCACAAGATTAACATCTTTCTTCAATAGTTAATTTCTAATCCAGAGTGATAAAATTTATTTCATCATGTACAGTGCCCCAAAATTCCACATACAATAGAAATCCTTGAGTCATTTTGCTGCCTTCAACTTATTGGGATCTTTTCTCTCTGAACTATTTCTTTTGGTATATTTGTTTATGGCTATTAACTAGTCATGCAATCATAACAAATAATATTTTAATTTAACTAGATATTATCTTTTCTATCTAAACTTCTCTAGGGCAGACTCCTAGGGCTTTTGCTGTTTTTTTTTTTTTTAGATTCTTATAATACTTATCATAGCTTTTCCACATGGAAATCACTACAAAATTATTCAGGAAGTGAATGAAGACTGTGTCATTATTGTTGACCACTATTTACCCCTTATGAAATGCCTCACTGTCTAACAACTCTCCAATTTGTGGGAAAATATGTATATGTGTGTGTGCATATGTCTAAAATGGAGAATATAAAGTACATGAGATGTTCAAAGAGCACAATTGATATAGGTCTCAACTGCTACCTATGTCATATTTCATATCTTTAGCTAACTTCAACTCTAATGACTGAGCTGGGGATTTTTTGGCCATGATACCTTGCCCAAAATTAGTATCACTTGTATTTTGCCCCCCTCCCTCCAGCTTATCTGTAATCATAAATCAAACCTTTTTTTTTTTCTGGATTCACATTATTTTTCAGTAATTGCATCTCCAGAAGTAAAATTAGGTAGTAGGGGAGAATCACTCATCAGCAGTATTAGGAGTTTATTCCTATATTCTGAACAAAAATGTGACTTTCATTTATAAACATTTAAATTTTCTTTAAAAATGTGAACATATTTTTTTCAATGTTTCCATTCATCCAACTACATATAAGCTGGAACATCCTGTGTGAATACTGTGCAATCTGGGTAGAAAAACATATTACTAGTGGAGAATTAAATTGAATGCTAAATTCCAATCATTCTACCTAAGAAACTGTGATAAAATTGTGTTTTTTTAAAAAACCTATGTTACAGACCTACTCCAGAGCAACCAGAATGAGAAAATATCCCATTTTCCCTTTTATCTTCCTGGGGCAGAAGGAGGAGAGCTATTTAAAGACTTCTCCATTCCTTGACTCAGTGAGGCTGGGTGTCTTTCAACATACTATAGCATTGTAGATTCCATTCTCCTACTCCTAAAATTGCCTACATTCCCCACTAATCCAAAGGTTAACTCATTAAGGGTTCTTCCTTCAGAAAAGAAAGAATTTCAGGTTAATATGTAGCATTTCACATCTAGGCTTAAGGAGGATAGGTGAAAGCTTACATAACATTTTTCCTTATTAAATTCTAGCCTTCAAAAATCTAAAAAGAAAAACAGAGACAGTGAAGCAATGAAAGGGTCCAATCTTGTATCACATTTTATGAACACAATTGTGTTCTTTTCTAGCTTTTGCAGAAAATCTAGATGGTAAACCCTCATCAAAGATGAATGGGAAGAAAATTAAATGATTCATGTAAACATTTTAAAGGGTAGGAAAAGATGGGAAGATGAAATAAGGAAGCATTCTAAATTATCAAGAGAAAGACGGAATGTACTATTGAAGGCAACTTATCCCAGTAAATAGAAGAAAAATAGAGATAAACTTTTTATATGCTGTAGGAAATAAGATACATCAACAGTGATTGACAAGAGAACAAAGGTTATACCAAAGAAGTTGGACAAGTTAAAGGAGGATATTAGAAAGGAAAAAATCAACGCCATTACAAAAGTTATCACCACATTAAAAACACGATGGAATAGGAAGAAGTAGCTGACAAAATATAGTGGGATGGATTTCTGACATTTAAAAACACATCCAATGTGAAGTAAAGGTCTAAGAGGCTAAAGTTAATAGAAGGTGAAAAATATGGAAATTCAATTTAGAGAAATTAATAACTAACAAAGAATTTAGAACTAATGAACCTAAAAAAACTGCTCAAAGCTACAATGAGACAGATATTAAATATCTCCCAATATCTGTTCTCTCCTTAAGTAATAATAACATTTTAACTGGTCACATGGCCAACATGCTACTTCATTTTGCAGTATCCTTTTAAACTGGTTTGCCTAACTGACAACATCTGCAATGAAATGTGGGCATAAAATGAGTGTGTGACACTCTGGAGATCTTCCTTTAAAGGAAATGGAGTTATGTTTCCATAGTCCATTTCCTCTCCACGGTGGTTGGAAATAAGGATTGCCACCCAATACTAGGTAACCAACCCCCTATTCTCAGGTGTAACCAAAGGAATCACATGCATGTGTTAGTGTGACTTCTAGGAGCTCATCATGACTGTCAGGCAGGAGACTATTTTTCTATAGTTTCCCTTTTCCAGAAATAATTACAGGGGATCATAGCTTTGTAAGTCGTGAAGAAAATCTATCATTACAAAACCCAGGAAGTTTTTCTTTGATATGTGGGTTTGAGGAATGCATTATTTTGGAAAGGCATCATCAAGGACCTCATTTTCTATGCCTATGAAATGGCCCAAAGGAAGAAAGTGAGAGGAAAAGTATTGAAATTGCTCTGAATGTAATGCAGGATTCTATCTCTTCTGTGAGCAGAGACAGTTGTGCAAACTTTGATGCATCTAAGAAGCTGTGTCTTTTCCTTGGTGTGGAAGGAGGCTATTGTCTGAGACTTGTTTGTCCTGGGGAGAAGAATGTGTGAATGTGTGTAAGGGGACGTAAGTGGGTGTATCCATATAGGACCATGTTTGAGCACGTTTCTGTGGAGTTACTCACAAAGACTGCTAGCCTCAGGGATTATGAGGACTTTCACCTCCCTTGAGACAAAGATCTCAAAGACAAGCTACCTCAGAGTGCCAAAACCAATTCTGGACGGTTCTGTCTGTCAGAGCTCATCTGGATGTTTATGTGGAAGCCTCTAAGTGGCCTCTACAGAAGGATTGTCTAATATGAGGTATCGTCTAAAGCAGAAGTTAGTAAGCCAGGATCCAGGTCAGGGTAAACCTGACCTGTTTTATTTTTGTAAATAAAGTTTTATTGCAACACAGCTATCTCCATTTATTTCCCTTTGTTCTATGACTGCTTTCATGTCACAGAGCTAGTGAGAGAGACCAGAGAGGCACAAAGCTTAAAATATTTACCATCTGACTTTCTGAATAAAGTTTATTGACCCTGGTTTAAAGTCAGCACTTCTAAAGAGAAAATTACATATAAACAATATTACCTTGAAAATGCTTTAGAAAGTGAAGATGGCAATAGAGGATGTTATTGTGCCTTCAACTAGAAGGGGTAGGCATATTTGGGGGACCATGTAGTATACAAAGGCATATGTGTGATAGGGAATTATTTTTTTAAAGATTTATTTATTCATTCATACAGAACTGGGTACATTATTTATTCATTCATACAGAACTGCCAGCGGTGCAGGAGTGGTGAGAGGATTCATTAGAGACAGAACAGGGAGCAAAACAAGCAGATTGACAAAGGGGAGCAGCCAGGGAGACAGGAGAGGTCTGCTGTGCCATGTGGGTCACCTGCGGGGCAGGGGATCAAACTCACACTGAGGCAGCTGCAGCCAGCTTGCAGTGCTGCATCCTAACCTGTTGTGTTACCAAGAAGGGCCCGAATTATTACTCTTAGAAGAGCAAAATGAGAAGCTTGGAATGAACAGCATGCAGGTTTATGTCTCCCATTTCGTTTTTGTTTTTGGCAGAGAACTTTTTAAAAAGATAAGTGGCATCATTTGCATTAAACAAATTGGCATTGCTCACTATTTTTTAAGAAATGCATAGTTGAAGTTGAGTAAGTTAAGTGGATGTACATTGCAACTGCATGTTGGGAATTGTACTATTAGAGTTTTGGGTGCTCAGGATTATCCTGGCTAAGAAAAGGTGTTATTTCAGAAAGAGGCAAAGACTTTTTAGTATTATAAGGAAATGGAGAAAAGTCTCTCTGTAAAGAAAGAGAGGAAGGTAGATTGCGAGACAGGGAAGCTGTCTAGGAACTAGAATGTGCCAGAAGTGCTGTGTGAAGTGTTTACTTTCTTTTCTTTTTGACTCACACTGATAACAGTCATATTCTACTTTCTGTTTGACGTTCCTTTGCCTGTATTGTCATTCTCTTTAAGTTAGTCGTGAAACTTCAGTAAATTTTCTCATTTAGTATGGTGGTATTGTGGAGAAACAAAGGGTCAATAAATGACATTTGACCTTCCTCATATTGCACCCCACCTAGCATACAGTAAAGCACTTTATTAAGAAAGACTCGTAGTGCCAAGGTTTTCAGCAGTAGTAAGCCACACATTGAACAGAGACTTAACATAAAAGCTAGATAGTTTGGGACAGAATAGAGGATACTGGAGATACACTATATGATTGCATGCTTCCAGGACAAACTGAGATCAACCAGCTATTTCTTTTCTTTCTCTCCCCTCCTCTCCCCCTTCCCCTCCCCTCCCTTCCCTTCTCTTCCCCTCTCTTCTCTCTCTCCCTACATCCTCTCTTCACCTATACCTTCTCTCTTCCCCTCCCTCCTCTTTTCCCCTCCTTTGTCTGGTCCCTTCCCCTCCCCCCTCTCTCTCTTAATTTCAGAGTCCTCAGATATTTACTGATATCCACTCATTTTTAAAACTGCTTTACATCATCTCCTATTTGAATGTCCAATATTCATTTTTATCATTCTGACTTACTTTGATGCATACAAATTTGTTGAAAATGACTGCATTCTTTCTTTTCTTATGGTAAATTGAAACTCCATGATATATATGTACAACATATTTTTGATCCATTCATCCACTGAAGGAGATTTAGGCTGCTTCCAAGTCTTAACTTCTGTAAATATGCTGCTGTGAAATATTGTTGAATATGGGTGTTTTGTTGTTGATGGCTCCATAGTCTTTGGATTTTTACCCAAGAGTAGAATTGCCAGGTCATACAGTATTTCCATTTAAAAATTTTATATACATTTTAAAAAGACTTTATTTATGCATACAGAAATGGGGTACAAGCCAGAGGTGCAGGGACAGTGAGAGTATTCACCAGAGACAGAGTGGGGAGCAGAATAGACCGACTGATGAAGTACACTGCTGAGAGGAGCAGTGGGCAGGTCAAGAGAGGTCTGCTGTGCCATGTAGGTCATCTTTGAGGCTTGCAGTGCTGTGCCCTAACTCATTGCACCACCAGGGAGGAACCCATTTAAAATTTTTTTTAAGATTTATTTATTTATGCATACAGAACTGGGGTACAGGCCAGAGGTGCAGGGGAGAGGAGTCACCAGCGACAGTGGGGAGCAGAACAGGCTGACTGACAAAGTACACTGCTGAGGGGAGCAGCAGGCGGGTCAGGAGAGGTCTGTGGCACCATGTGGGTCACTCCAGGGCGGGAATCAAACTCATGCAGAAGTGGCTTTAGCTTCTTAGTGCCGTGCTTTAACCCATGCACCACAGGGAGGGCCCCCATTTTAATTTTTAAAGATAAATCCAGATTGTTTTCCATAATGGTTTCACTAGTTCACATTCTCCTCAACAGTATGATTGTGTGCCCTCTTCAGCACTTATTTTTTAGGAGGAGAGGGGCTTCAACTTATGCTCTTCTCAACCATATAAGGTGATATCTCAGTATAGTTTTAAACTGAATCTCTTTTATTAGAAATTACAATGAACGTTTTTTCATGTGGCTATCTCTCCTAGATATGTTTTCTCGTAAATAGTATATTCTTATCTACTGCCCATATTAACTTACTTTTCATTGCTGAATTGTATGCATTTTTTAATGTATCACCATCAATCCCTTAACAGTTATATATATTGTGTAAATATTTTCTCCCATTCAGAAGGTTGTCTAATTAACTTGTATTTTCTTTCATTATATAAATGCTTTTCAACTTGAGATAATTCCAATTGCTTATTATTGTTTTGAATTCCCTTGCCATGGGGATTGAGCTGCCAAAAATATCTTTATTGTTGATATCATGGAATGTACAGCTAATGTTTTCTTTTAGGCATTTTATTTTTCAGGTCTTATATCTAAATATTTAATCCATTTGGCATTCAGTTTTGTGTGTGGTATTAGCAAGTAATGCAACTTTTGTTTTATGTGTGGCTTTCCAGATTTCCCAGCACCATTTATTAAATAGATCACCTTTTCTTCATTTAGTGAACATAGATGTTTTATCATGGATTACCTACTGGTAAAGGTGTGGATTTATTTCTGGACTTTCAATTCTATTCCATTAGTCCATGTATCTGTTTTTGTGCTATACATACCACATTGTTTTTAATACTGTGCCTTCATGGTAACATTTAAAGTCAAGTAACCTAACTCCATTTCTCTCTCTCCTTTTTTCTAAGGATTGCTTTGTAATGCATACCCTTTTGTGGTTCCATATAAATTTCAATGTTTTTTTACTTAGCTTCTTGAAAAATCTTGCTGGTGTTTTGTTGAAGATTGCACCAAAATTTATAAATCATTTTAAGCAAGATAGTCATTTTGATTATATCAACTTTCCTCATCAATGAGCATTGGGTCTTCTTCCATCTCCTTATATCACTACTTAATAGCATATCATAGTTTTCATTTATAGGTTTTTGTCAAGTGGATTCCAAGGTATTTAATACTTTATTTTTAATATTTATTTATTTATTCATACAGAACTGGCGTATAGGCCAGAGATGCGGAAGGTGAGAGGATTCACCAGGGACAGAACAGGCGGATCAGAGGAAGTACACTGCTGAGGGGAGCAGCGGGCGGGTCAGGAGAGGTCTGCCACACCATGTGGTCACCTCCGGGGCAGGCGGGAATCAAAATCAAAAAGAAGAGGCTGAAGTGGCTTAGTGCAGTGCTTTAACCCGCTGCGCCACCAGGGAGGGCCCCGGTATTTAATACTTTTTGAAATAATTATAAGTGGAGTAATGTTCTTAATTTCTTTTGTTTCTTGTTCACTCTTTGTATACTTAAAGAACTGTGGATTTTGTATGTGAATTTTTTTCCCTAAAGACTTATTTATTTATGCACACAGACCTGGGGTACAGGCCAGAGGTTCAGGGGAGGTGAGAAGATTCACCAGAGACTGAGTGGGGAGCAGAACAGGCCGACTGCAAAGTACACTGCTGACCGGAGCAGCGGGCGGGTCAGGAGAGGTCTGCCGCCCCAAGTGAATCACCTCCAGGGTGGGGATTGAACTCATGCTGAAGTGGCTTTAGCTTCTCATTGCTGGGCTTTAATCTGCTGCGCCAGCAGGGAGGGCCCGTATGTGAATTTTATAGCCTGCCATTTTGCTATATCCATTTATTGTTTCTATTAACTTTTTGATGGCGTATTTAGGATCTTTTATATATAATATCACGTCATCTGAAAATAGTAATAGTTTCATTTCTTCTTTTCCTACTTGGATTCACCTAACATCCTGTATTTGTCTGATAGCTCTGCCCAAAACCTCCAGTACTAAGTTAAGCAGAAATGGTAATAGTGCTCATCCCTGCTTATGCTGGATCTTACAGGGAAAGCTTTCAAATTATTCACCATTGACTATTGTAATGACTGTTTGTGATATATGATCTTATTATATTGAGGTAAGTTCTTTCAAATCCCATGTTAGAGTTTTTAGTCATATCACATTATGGGTGCTGCATGTTATCAAATGCTTTCACTGCATCTATTGCTATTATCAAATGGCTTTTATCTTTACTTCTGTCTATATGGTGGCTTGCGTTAGTATTTATTTATATTCCACCATACTTGCATTCCTGGCCTGAATCCCACTAGATAATGGTATATAATCTTGTGATATACTATTGGATTGGATTTGCTAGTATACTGTTGAACATTTTTACATCAGTGTTAATCAGGCATATTGGCCTATAATTTTCTTTTCTTGTGTTGACTTTGTTTGGGTTTACTATTAAGATAACATTGGCATCATCAAATGCATTTGGGAGCATTCATCCTCTATCATATTTTTAAAAACAATTTGAGCAAGTAGGCATTAGTTCCTTTTTTAAAGATTTGATAGAATTCATTTGTAAAGTGATTTGGTTTTGAGCATTTGTTTTTCAAAAGACTTTTTTTTTTATTACTGTTTCAGTTTCTCTGTGATCAGCTTCTTCAATTCATGTTTCTTCTGGATTCGTCTTGGTAATTTACATTGACCTAGCTATTTGTTCATCACTTAAGATTATCAAATTTATTGGTATATAATTGTTCATAGCAATAGCTTACAATCTTTTGTATTTCTGTGCTATCAGCAGTGATTTCTCCACTATCATCTGAGATTCTGTTAAAAACTCTTGAGGCCCAGGTCACACTAGACACAAATCTCTGGGGGTGCAACCGGGCATTAATATTTTGGAAAACTTCTTGGGATTCCATCAACAGTCAAGGCTGAAAACTTCTGTAGGACTCCATCCTACAGTTAAGAATGGAATCCCTGCTCCAGAGTGAGCAGAGGAAAATGTTATGGCTATATCAGGGAAGCCTTCAGAAGTCGACACCTCAAAAAGTGTGGAAGGCTTTGCATCTCTGCTTTCTTTATTCTAGAGCAGAAGGCATTTAGTTCTTTTTTAGTCCAGAAATGTGAGCTGCTCTGTTTAGAATTCATTAAAGCACGTGTGGGCGATGTTGCCTCAAAGTCACTTTAACCATCTGGCAATGCAACAGGAAGTTATTCTGGTTTTGAATAAAGAGAAACATGGGGTGAGGCAGCAATGAAAACTTATCAAAATAACTTTGATTTTTCTCAGTGGTACAGAAGGGTATTCATCTTTTTCCAAAGGGATTTTTTCTCTTCTCCCTTACTTCAATAGAAAATATTTCTAAAGTTAAGATTTGACCTAACTGTGCCTATTATGCTAAGGAATAAATGGAAAAGGTTTTAAAAATGCATAAAGCTCAACTTCTTACTTTTATGGAGAAGAATGCATAGACCCAATTAGTGGTCATTTGAAGTGAATATTGAAGTACTATTAAAACTGAAACAAGATAAAAATGTATGATGGGCTTCACTGTACCCAGTAAGAGCATTAAACATTAACCTAGGTGTTTAATCATAGGGAGAGGTGTGGGAGAGAATGGTCACTATAATATGCTTTTACTCTCATTTAGTAGATGTGGTATTTTGAAGTGAACATCATAATACCAACTGTTTAGTTTTAATGCAGTTTATCTAATTTACTACATCATGTCTTTTAGTAGCTTTTCATTTGCTTTCATGAGTTTCGTGTTTTTAAACTCCAATCTAAGGGATTTTTTTCAGTCCTTGCTGTCACCACACCCCACATGCCCAACCATAAAGGCTACTAGAGTGGTAAAACTGAGTGTGTCTTAATGTTGCTCTTCAACATAAATATTGTTTTCTGGATTTAGACGTACTACCTATTCCTATTGGGAAAACTACAAATTCACACACAATTGTAAAAAAGAATGCAGTGGTCTTTTGTGACCTTTGCCCAGTTTCCACTTATAGTGATATCTTGAAAAAGCAGGATCAGGCCCTCCCTGGTGGTGCAACAGGTTAAAGTGCAGTACTGCTAAGCTGGTTGTAGTGGGTTTGGGTGCGAGTTGGATCCCCGGCCTGGAGGGGATCCACATGGTCTGGCAGACCTCTCCTGTTTTGCCCGCTGCTCCCCTCAGCAGTGTACTTCGTCGATCTGCCTGTTCTGATCCCCACTCTGACTATGGTGGATCCTCTCACTGCCCCTGCACCTCTGGCTTGCACCCCAGTTCTGTATGCGTAAAAGAAAAATCAGGATATTGATATCTGTGCAGCCAACATAGGAGGACACTTCCATCACGGCAAGAATTCCTCAGGCTGCCCTTTTCTCATGCCCTCTCTCCTCTCACATTTCCAACCTCTTCAGTTCCTAGCAATCATTAATCTGCCCTGTATTTTCGTACTTCTGTCATTTCAAGAATATTAATCATATAAATGGAATCATTTATAACTAATGAATGGACTCATTGTCTGTAACATTTTTGGATCATCTTTATTTCACTCAATATATTTCTCTGGAAATTGCCTGGAACAATAGTTAGTTCCTTTTTATTGCTGAGTAGTATTCCATGGTATGGATTTAGATCAGTCTGTTTTACTACTCTCCCTATGAAGGACATCAGAGTTGCATCAGTTTGGGGCTGTTATGAATAAAATTGCTTTAAAAAATTTCATTTACAGGATTTTCCATGAACATAAGTTTTAATTTCTCTAGAATAAATACCCAAGAGTGCAATTGCTTGGTCATATGGTAGTTACATGTTTTTAAAGAAAAGTGCCAAAGTGAATTCTGTAATAATTCTGGAGTGATCAGTTTCCTTTTCCTCCAGCATATATGAGTAATACAGTTTCTCCCTATGCTTGTTAACATTTGATGTTAAAATTATTATTATTATTTTTAAAGATTTATTTATTTTATTCATACAGAACTGGGGTACAGGCCAGAGATGCAGAGGGTGAGAGGATTCACCAGGGACAGAGTGGGGAGCAGAACAGGCAGATCGACAAAGTACACTGCTGAGGGGAGCAGCGGGCGGGTCAGGAGAGGTCTGCCACACCATGTGGTCACCTCCGGGGCAGGCGGGGATGGAACTCATGCTGAAGTGGCTTAAGCTTCTTAGTGCAGTGCTTTAACCCGCTGCGCCACCAGGGAGGGCCAAAAATTATTTTTTTTATTGTAGCCATTCTAATAGAAATGTAGTAAGAGCTCATTGTGATTTTAATTTGCAATTTCCTAATCACTATTGATAAGAGCATCTTTTCATATGTTCATCTTATGTTTTTCTATATGTAGTCATGTGTCTCTTAACAACAGGGATAAGCTATAAAAAATGCATTGTTAGGTTATTTTATCATTCTAGAAATGTCACAGAGTATAATTACATAAACCTAGAAGGCCTACCTCAAACCTGGTCAATTTGGTGTTTTATACCTTATAGTGATTTACAATTAGGACCTTTGCTTACTATATTTTCAAATCTTTGCCTACTGAATTTCAGGAAAATGATCAGTTTTGTATATTTATATTGTAACTGACTAACATGAAGAAATCTCTTATTTGCTCTAGTAATTTGTTACTCCCCTATTCTCTTATTTATATCTATTCATTTTTCTTATCTTATATATTTTTCTAATCTTATTTCATGACTGGAATACCAATAGCAATTCTGAATAAATGCAATGACTAAGGGCAGGAACTCAACTTCTTAGCTCCTGTATATTCAGGAAAATCATTATCTTTGGAAATGAAAAATAATTCTCCCTATGCTGTTTAATTTTTGCTCTTTTGAAGTTCTTATTTTACTCACTTTGCTTTGAAAATCACCTTTTCTTTATTTTTTTAAGAGATTTTTTTTTTGTTTAGCACTGGCATGTAGGCCACATGTACAGGGGCAGGGGACAGTGAGTGTTTACCGGAGACAGACTGGGGAGCAGAACAGGTGGATCTATTGAAATGCACTGCTGAGGAGAGCAGCAAGTGAGGCACTAGCGATCTGCTCTACCATGTGGGTTCGCTCTCTGGCTGGGATGGAGCTCAGGCAGCAGTGGCTGGCAATAGCTTAATAGCACTGAGACTTTCCTACACAGCCAGGTAGATAGATCGTCAAGTCATCTTTTCATCTCTGTCATCTTTTTGGTTCTTTTCTTTCTTCTTTGTCTTTCTAATATGATTCCTATATTCTACTGAGGAAGTCAAAGAGATTCCTGAAATATTTCCAAAACTTTTAGAAATCTTTTCTTCTTGTTTTATATATTTTCATAGGATTTTATTCCTCTTTGGTTGCTGGTTTTTGAATAAGTTATGATCTAGTTGTACTTTTGTTGGTGAATATATGACGTAGGGACTATCCCGGAACCACTTTCTGCACATACTTGGAAAGATTGAATCCCCTTATTGGATCTATTATTTGAGAGTAGGTTAAGTGCTGCTTGTCTGATTGCTAATTTTTATGATATTTTCAATTATTCTTTAAAGACCATGAAGATAGTTTAACTGCTGAGGTAGTTTAAATATTTTTTTCAGTATCACTGCATTATAAAATTAATTTTCATTTGAGTATCAGCATAAGTCACCATCTTTATAAACCATGTTAAATTCACTACTAAAAGTCCACTTCTGTTCTTCAACATACAACTGACCCATTTCATCTGATTTACTAATTCCCCCCTTCCCTTCAGGTAACCACTAATTGGTTTTATAGTCTAAAACTTTTTGTTTGTTCATCTGTTCTTTCTACAAATGAGTAAAATCATACATTGTCTATCTTTCTCCATTTAACTTATTTTGCTAAGCACAATAGTCTCTAGGTTCATTCATATTAGTGAAAATGTCAGAATTACATCTTTTTTACACAGCTGAGTAATATTCCACCATGTCTAGATACCACGTATCCCTTATGTACTTATCTTCATGACCTCGGAGGGAGCGCTTGAAAATTAATATCCTTACTATGTACTTGTGAGGGCTAATATTCTCTCAACTTGGCTGGGCCTAATGGTACACAATATTTGGTCAAACGTTATTCTGGGTGTATGTATGGGGTGTTTCTGAATAAGATTAATATCTGAAAGCATACATTTAGTGAGGCAGATTTCCTACTCTAATATCGATAAGCCTCTTCCAGTCAGTTGGAATCCTGAATAGATAAAAAAAAATTCTGAGAAGGGGTTCCTTCTCCCTTATTGCTTTTCATTTAGGGCATTGTTTTATCTTGCCTTGGACTCAAACTAAAACATTGACTCTTTGAACTTGTTCACTTTCAGACTGGAATTACCCCTTCAGATCTCCTGGGACTCCAGATTGTCACCACAGATTTTAGGACTTGTCAGCCTATGTAACTGTGTGAGACAATTCCTTACACTAAGCCTCTTTCTATATATATCCTGTTGATTCTGCTTCTCTGGAGAACACTGACTAGTATAATATTCCTACTAGGATTCTCAAATCTTGGCCTTCTGCCTTTGGAACTTTATATGTGGAGTCTGTACCAATAATATATTACCACAAGCCTTTCTAAGTCCTACTTTCTGCCCAGTCACTCTCTTAGATTATAATTATGTCTAAATAATAAAATAACAAAAATGACTAACAGTCATGGGAACTTAATCTGACTCAAGGATTGTGACTTTATACCTATAGTCCCAGCTAATGCAAATATCAAGAAAGATGTGGAGGAATAGAGAGTGAAACAAAGAGCAAGGGGAGAATCAGCATTGTCTCTGCCTCAATTTTTAGGCTGACAAAAATCTAAAGGCAAAGTACCATCTGAAAAATAGTCTAATTTGTACAGATACAGGGTCTCTGACTTCAGAAATAACAGAGAAGGTAAAAATCATGTTTTTACCTCTTTTCAGGTGTTTTAAATATACCATGAGGTGAGGTATATCTATTTCTCAGCTGAACTAGGCTACGGATGTTGTGAGGACTAATTGCCATTATATTGGTTCTTACAAGATGTTCTCTGTGCCGAAAATAAAAGTACAAGATAAAAGCTCAATATTTCTCATTAATGTTGTCAGATCTACTTTTTGGTTCAGAGTTTTTTAAGTTATGTATTTGTCTGAATTTTCCTTGTGATACATTTCTTCTTTCTTCCTATAGTTCATAGCTATTTTAGTGGACAATAGGGAGAAATGGTATGTGTATTTTAAACTAAGTGTCACTTGAAATGATTCAGCTGAGAAATGACTCTACCAAAAGTCAACAGTACTACACATTTTATCAATTGAATAGATGATTAATTCATAGGAGTCAGAAATACCAAGGAGAACTATGACTTTATGACTAAATTTCTCCATTGCTCAGTGCCTATTTCCTTATCTGTACAATGAAGAAAATGATAACCACCCCCATGGCTGTGTGTGTGTGTGTGTGTGTGTGTGTGTGTGTGTGTGTGAGGGAGACAGAGAGAGAGAGGCAAAAAGAGAGAGAGAGAGAGAGAGAGAGAAAGGGCTATTATATATGTTAAAACTGTTTTTGCAAATGCTACATCCTATGTATATTTTAGATGTTTTTGTTTGCAATCATTGTTTTCTGCCTTCTGTGCTAATTTATATCCAACATCTCTTTGTGACCAAGATTATAACCCCATATTTTATTCTGTCATTCCCAGAAGCAACAATACGGTATTATTCTCAATTTCTCCACCAGATTCAAGGGTCATGATCTTTTTGGCATGGAGAGAGTTACTGTCAGGAAAATCTTACTGTTGGATCCAGGACAAACCATTAAAAAGTTGCATAAGTCTTTGTCAGCTTCAAGTTGTTCTGCAGGTGTTTTGCTATGTTGACACAGCTCATGTTTGCCGTTTTATTTATTGCTCTTTCTTTTGGAGGAAATCATAGAGATCATAGTATTCATACCACAAATGGAAATAGCTTATCTATTTAGCTGTTAAACTCCTCAGGAAAGAGGGAAGAAGTCAGTAAGATGTACATGAATTAAGAAATACTCATCTTCAAAACGCACTCAGAACAAATAACAGGGGAACAACATTAGGGACATTAGAGTGACTTGAGCCAGGGAGACATGGAGCACCTGGAAATACTGAAAAACAAGTAAAGGACATTTGATTAATTTTAATAGAGTAAATACTTGCTAATCTCCAGTTACATTCAAGGTTCTGAGGAGATAACATAGACAAGTAAAACACAGTCTCTGCTCTCACAGAGCTTGTAAGTGAACAGCGCAAATAGTCAGCAAACACCCCTTATTAAAGCACACCAGAATAAAGCACCTGCAACCTGCCAACATCCTCCAAGCTGGCAGATCTTAATCATCAATTGTATGAACAAACCTTATTTCTCAAATTACGTACTTTATTATGAACTCATGTTATACTCTTATTCTCAAGTATAGAACTTGATGAGTCCAATGAACAAAATTTCAGAGAATAGAACATAGTTGTTTGGGAAGAAACAAAAATCGTACAAATGTAACTGCTGTCCAGGGCTTGTAGACGGCCATGGGGAGAGTTAGCTATAGGAAAGAGTCTTCTTTCTAATATGAAAGGCATATTTGTGTCCCATGGAATGAGAGGTATGCATGGTATGAGAACAGGACCCAAGGTCATTGCAGGGCTCACAGTTGTAACGCATATTTCCTGAGTTATGTTCCTCCACACGCATCATTGCTTGTCAGATATTCATATCCATGACTGCTACTAGTTCTAGTGTGTTTAATTATTCCTATCATTTTTAATGTTCTTCTCATTCTTCATTGTTTTCTACCTCTGTTATTGTGGAGTTTCATTTTAGACTTGAAGTCTATTTGAGTGCATTGTCAGCGTTTCAAGAGCACTTGTTTTTTGTTTCTCAGTCTTTACACATGGCTTGACTCAATATTTCTTAAACTTCCAACTCTTTAGATAAGCAAAGGTACAGAAATATATGCATTTTTATAATCATATTTAGTTGAGGTTTAAATAGATGAAATGCTTTACAGAGGAGAAATCTGAAGCTTAACTTAAAAAATATTAAACACTGTCAGTGAGTATCTGTCACCTGACAAGGTTAATATTTCTATAATATTTAGAGCAAAGTTTATGTAGAATAAAATACATATGTCTGAAGCATACATTCTGATAAATGTGTCCACTCATGTTACTACTATCTAAAACAAATATTTCCACTACCCCAGAAGTCTCTCTCATACTTTCCTCCAGTTAATCCTCAGCATCCAGGAACAAACACTCTTCTGATTCCTGTTTCCATAAATTTGTTTTGCTTGTTCTAAACTTCATGGAAAATATGTTTTTTTAAAAAATATTTTTATGACCGTGTTCTTTCAATCAATACCTGTTTTGAGAATGATTAATATTGTGTGTATTACTAATTCCATTTCTTATTACTGAGTATAATATACTTCATTGTATATATTTATATATACCACAATTTGATTATCCATTCAATTTTTACTCATTGTTGATGGATATTTGGGTTTCTTCCCGTTTTTTTTTTTACTATCGGTATACTTTCAAAAATAATTCAAATTACTTTCATATAACACTCTATATGCTGCTTCATAGGTCACTTGGTTGGTAAGAGCCAACATTCTTATTTGTTCCTGATTTTAGAGAGAGAACATTCTATATTCTCAACATTAAATATAATGTCAACTGTAGTATTTTTATTGAGAATATTTGTCAGGAGTGAATATAATATTTTATTCAATGTATTTTCCTGTGTTTATTATGATGATCATATGTTTTGCTTTGGTTTTTAATATGATGACATACTTTAATTTTGGAATTTAATGCAGGCTTTTATTCCTTAAATGTCATGGCCATGATGCTACAATATGTTATTGGACTTGATACGATAAAATTTTAGTTAGAATTTTTGCAACTTCGTTCATGAGGAATACTTCTGCCCACAGCTTTCTGATTAGACCTGTGCATTTGCAGATCTCTCTGCAGATCTAGCAAAATTTGCCCTGTCATTCAGTGTGTAAGTGTATAAACTTGTTTCTTGTACTTGGAGTTTATTCACCTTGGTGGATTTGTAGGCTTATAATTTTCATCATATGTGGGCAATTTGAGAACATTATACCTCTTCAAGTATTCTTTTCTACTCTCTTTGGGGACTCCAACTACATGTACATTTGACTTGTGTCATAGTTCACTAATGCTCTTTTAGCTTTCCAAATTCTTTTTTCTCTTTGTTTTTATTTTGAATCGTTTCTATTGCTACATCTTGAAGTTCATTAGTCTTTTCTCCTGCAATGTTTAATCTAGTGTTAATCCTACCCAGAGTTTTCTCATCTCATGCATTGCATTTTTGTCTCTAGAAGCCAATTTGGGCCCATTGGAAAAAGATTTCTATGTCTCTGGCTTTTTGAACATAGGGAAGACATTAGCAATAACTATTTTAATGATCTTGTATGCAAATCCTCATATCTATCTTGGTTTGGTGTCGGTTTGAATGGGTGGATATTTCTTATTATTATAGTTTTTATTTTTCTCCTTTTATTTCTGATAATATTTTATTGGGTGTCAGACATAGTACATTTTACTTTGCTGGGCTCTGTATATTTTTATAACATTATAAATATTCTTGAACTTTGTTCTGGGGTGCATTTAATTTTCTTGGACACAGTTTGATTTTTTTGGGTCTCATTTTTAAGTTTTGTTAGGCAGGAGCAGAGTAATGCTCAGTCTAGGGCTACTGAGGTATGAGTCTTCTGGTTACTTTACCCAGTGCCTACTGAATTGTGGTATTCCAGTGTGTCTAGTGTAAGCAGGCGCTATTCTTGTTCATGTGTGTCCAGTGGTTACTGTTCTTCAGTCCTTTTTGATGAGTCTTTTCACAACATACAGTAGTTTCCTCACTAACCAACACTTTGTTGCATATTTGAGACCTTCAAGAGATATTTTGATTTCTCTTTTTATACAATAGTAATTTCTTTATTACACTATTGCTACCCTACTGTCCCTGGACTTTCAGTTCTATCCCCTGAATTCAAGGAGACTACTGCGTTTTGCATGATTTTCTCTCTCTGCTCAAGTCTAGAATTCTCAAACACTGTTACTGGTGTACAGTCCCCAAAGTTATTACTTCATATATTTTGACTGGTTTAAGGTGGTAGAGCAAATCAACCTCTACTTCTTCATCTTATGTTTCACTGGAAGCATAAGTCTTTGATTTCTATTTTTGATGCTATTTTAAATATAGGTATGAGAATCATACATTGAAAGGAAATACTCTGCCAAGGGAAATGAGGGAGGAGAGGAGAAGGAGGAAAGGAGGAGAGAGGGGGTGATCAGAGAGAGAAGCCCAAAGTAACAATTTAGTGGAATTAGTGGCAGGAGAAGTCAATAGAGTGTATGGATAAGGAAATGTTTTATAGAGTTGGGAATAAGACCAAGAGAGTATTATGTTATGAAGGGAAAAGGTTTGGCATTACTTAATCTGTGAAAGGCTTGAGTAGTACAAAGACAGGCCATTGACTTTGATCCTAGGGAAACTTAAAGGCAATTTGAGTTACCTTATTTGATTCTTAAAGTAATCTATTAAGGCTGTGTGTAGGCACATTCATACCTTCACTTTGTAAAAGGAGAAAACAGAGTCAAATGAATTTCTCAAGCCCATACACAGACATGAAACTTCTAATCTGCATTGTTACTCCAATGTCAGCCCTGACATTGTCCCCTAATGTCATATTGCATCTCATTCTTCTTAACATTCTTCAGAAAAATATATTTGTTTTGTTTTTTAGAACTATATTCTAGTTTTCTTCATCTCATCATTGTTATTTTCCCTAGGAAACCTACAAAAATATTTGTCTTGGGTTCTGCCAGTATAAAGAGTGATGTTAGTAGCTCTTCTTTATAACTTGAAATGAATAAGGGTTCAAAATATTTATTTACTATTACAAGGTGCCATTTATTGCAATAACACAGTTAAATAAATATTATTAAGGGATTTTTCTATTAGAGCAACAAGCACTTACCAGGGACAATGCCAAGATTTCCCCTCAATTCTATAAATACATTAAATCTGTTCTATATTTTCCCTAAATTTTAAACCTGATCAAAAACTTATATGTATTTATTTTCCTCATCCAATTAGTGTCTCATTGTTATTATTTAAAAGACATATAAGAATATTTAAATATAAGTAACATTTTATGAGTATGCTGTAATACTATAAGTCTCAGAACAGCATGGCTGTTACCCCAACATGGTCAAATATTCATCCTGAAAAGAAGGGATGTGGGAAATGATGCAGAAAAGGCTGAGAAATTTATGACTTACTAATTCACTTATTTTTTTAACCTTAAGAATGGGGAAAGATACTGGAGAAGATTAATACACTTGATTGCTGTCTTAAAGAAAGGGTGAACATGGTGTTAGCATAAGTGCTACAGTCACCTTCAAAGCTTCTAAAACAAATAAACAGAGAGACAAGGAAGAAAATAACTGTCCCATCTACTGTCCAACAACGCAATCTATTGTTGGAATCTGTGAGTAAGCTATTGGGTGTACTAATTTCTATGATGGGAATTTATATAGAGGAAGAACTGACCTCATCATAATACTCCATTAAAATACTCTTTATATTAGTCCAGAGGGGCTGGTTCATTTAGTTCAGAGAAGAGTTGCAATTATTGTCCTGAAAGGTCTGCTGTCAAAACTTTACAAAAAGAAGGTAACCATTTTGAGGAATAGAGAGCTTTTTATTATGTAGCTAATAAGGTGAGAATATTTTCTGAAATGTGTACTTAATTGTTTAACTGCCGCCTCAGAGCATAATGCATAATACCAATGTTTAGGGTAGATTGATTCTTTTTTTGAGAGTCTCCATTTGGTGGGTATGCTGGCATCTTTTAGTAAAATTAAAATTTACTTTATAAATTGGTATCATTTTCCAGAAGAAAATAAGGACATTTTTAAAAGCATTTCCATGGATATTCACTTTTTCCTTCCCCAAAACTAATGAGACAAGTCTACAGGCTTGGTTCCATTTTGGTCAAATTGCAAATATGTGACATTTTAGGAATCTTGGGCTGTTTTACTCTTCACACCCATTTAATCACAGTTTGGTGACGGGGTTTGATGGGATAAAGCAGCCTGTAGATTCAGTGCAGTTCTGTTTCTGGGATTTTGTAGCAACTATGGTTTCAGAAGAGAATGGAAAAAATAAACACACTTAGCAACTGAAAGGCCAGCTGCCTTAAAACTAGTGTGGACATTCTAGGCTCATCACCATGACTTTTTCAATTTATTTTTTTTATTCTAAATTGTAAACAGACTTGTGTGGATTCTTCTTTTGTATATTTCTATTTGGGGAAGGAAAAGGCTAAAGCATTTCTCCTTTCCGCATTTATATAACCTTTAAAATTTAAAAATAATAAGGCCTAAACTTCATATTATTAAAAACCGAGAGCAAAGGATTGAAAGAAAAGTATTTGAAGACTATTGGCACCATTTCTTTTCCTTTTAAATGAAACCCTGTAGTCTTGAATATCAAAGAACTTTTTAAAACTTAATTTATACTCAAGACTTCTAATGTGTTTGATGGCTATTGTACTGACTTGCATTATAGTTATGCACGGCAAAGCTTAACTAATAGTGGTAAATTCACTTAGTCTCATCTCATCTAGGAAAAGATATTGAAATTAAATTCTTACTACTCTGACACACCCAGTAATTATACTTTCTTACCCCTAAATAAGTTTCTTTTAATTTAACCTACAATGCAAAATATTTTATAGACTTTGACCATTTTGAAATAGAATTGTAAGTTTGAGTATGCTTCATGGTAAAGTGAAGTGGAATGACTGGGAATACAAAAATCTAAATCTAGGCTATTTTATTATCTGAGTTCTGTGGCCTTCAGTACAGCATCTAACCATATCTCTAAATATTTCTTTTGAAAAAACAGTAAAAATGAAGGATACAGTGAACAACTCACCAAAATCTAGTTTCTCTTGTACTTAAAGTCCTGATTGTGTTTCCTTCTTCTTCCGTTTTATTTTTATTTATTTATTTATTTATTTTGGTAGGAGAAATCTCTTTATGAATTCATTGCATAGAAGCCATGAAATTATAGTAATTATAGGCATTGATCTAATTGGTTAAACCAATCAGAACATTTTCTGACTCCGACTGCAAGAGTTACACATAGATGAACATTATTAAATTTGGTCAATAAAACATAATGATAGTGAAGTATCTGAGAACTTAGTTCCCTTATTCTTCTAAAATTTTCTTTCTTACTCTAGAAAGATCTAGAACCAAATAAAAGATCTAGAACCTAATATAATCATTGTTGCCACCATGAGTAGAGTTGGCTTTTAGACAAAATTAGACCACTAGGGAGAGTTGAGGAAGTAAGGAAAGTGTAAATAGGAGACACAAGCTTAGTGCAGAAGGGAGAGGAGATAAAAACTCAAAATCTATTAAGTAGGGGCCTGAACTATCCAGTTATACACGTCAAAATATTACCTATTCATTCTTTGGTTAAGTAAATTTTGGCCAAGTTTTATTTTACTGTTAGTCAAAAGCATCCTAATTATTACAAAGGGGTTAAATTAAGATGTAATCACTACAGTCACACTGTCCTATAGAAATTTCTGTGATACTGTTGGTGGGAGTGTAGATCAGTCCTTTCTTTATGGAGATGAAATCATGCCATTTGCAACAACATGGTTGGAACTGGAGAAGATTATACTAAGGAGAGTAAGTCAGAAAGAGAAAGAAACATACTGTTGATTTCATCCACATCAACTATAAAGAAACAAAACAAAGAAGCAGACAAGACTAAACTGAAATAAACCCTAGAAATCTGAGTGTAGAGCTGAGGCTACAAGGGAGGAGTGATAGGAGCAAAGTGAGGAAACGGCCCAGTGGACTCTGGTGAAAGATTATTGGGGTTCTGGTGATGAGTGTAGTATAACATACATTTGTAGAGTTGTGAACCTATACCCCTAAAACATGTACAATGTTAACATATACAACAGTATTCCAGTAAACATAATAAAACAGGAAATTTCTGTGATAATGAAAATATTTTATAAAATTATTGAGTTGACTCAGGAAGTGAGTTTTACATTTAATTAAATTTAAATCTAAATAGTTACATATGAATAGTAGCTACTATATTGTTTTAGTACATCACTAAATGATCTAACATCCCTAATAGTTCTAGTAGTTTATGTTTTTATGAATGTACACCCCTGAATGGATTCATGCGCTTACACCCCTGAATGGATTCATGTTGCCTAAATTAAAATCTGTTGCTAGCATACACAAGACATCTGATTTCCAGTGAGAATGAATATAATAGATTTATATTGTCATTAAAAGCTGCTATGGGCCCTCCTTGGTGGTGCAGCGGGTTAAAGCACTGCACTAAGAACCTGAAACCACTTCCACATGAGTTCGATTCCCGCCTGCCCTGGAGGTGACCACATGGCGTGGCAGACCTTTCCTGACCTGCCTGCTGCTCCCCTCAGCAGTGTACTTCGTCGATCTGCCTGTTCTGCTCCCCACTCTGTCTCTGGTGAAGTATTTCGCCACCACTGAATCTCTGGCCTATACCCCAGTTCTGTATGCACAAATAAATAAATCTTTAAAAAAAAAAAAAGCTGCTATGGCAGTTAATTTATGAGCAGATGATAAATAAGAATAATATCCACTATTTTTTCCCACATCAGGCATTTTATAGGTGGGAGGGCTTGGGAAAATTATGTAAAGCCTCTAAAGAGATTTTCAGTATTAGTTGATAACACACATAAAAGACTCTGCATGGAATATTACCCTAGTAAATTTTCCATGAATGGCAGTTGAACCTGATGCTACTACTGCTATTTAAGACTTTCATATCACATCAAATACTATTGATCCCTTAGTATCTAGAAATGCCTGTATCTGACCACTGTAGATCAGTGGTAGGTCATGGAGAAATGGAGATAGAAGTTGTAAGAGATGTACAGTACAAGTAATGCAAGAAGATATAGTCATACAGTATTAAACTAAGGCTCTGTCATCAAAATTATTAGGAAGGTAGTAGAAGGTAGTATAGTAGAGGAATTAAAACCAAGACCCCCTGACCCAAAATTCAGGGTCCTAATTTCTTCTACACTGCTCTTTATTTTGCTTCACTTTACCCCAGATTTTTCCAACTGCTTGGCAATCTCCATTCAATTTAGCAAACAGGTTAATACTGGAGTCTTACAGAAAACTCCATTTATCCTCTAGATAGTTTTACAGTAAGACAGTCTTAAGACCATTTAATATCACAGTTGACTATAATTTCACGCTTGAAGAAATGATGGGCAGACTTTTGTTGTTAGTGTTATTGAATATCTGTGCATAGCTTGTGTAAAGGATTTCAAAAGTTCATATAGGGTTTTGATTTCTTTCTCAACTTCCTTGATAGGGAAACATATTTTCCTTGAGTTTAGAGTACAATGTTATGGTAAAAGGATCATCACACAAGTTCCATATTGTGTCAAAGATTTTTCTATTTACTTACCTCTTACTCATGGGCTACCATTTTCTTGCTTTCAATATAGACTAAACAATGCCTAAATACAAAGCTAATCTAGCTCATCTTTAGGAGAAGTTGGCAGAAAGTCATCTTTTCACATTTATCACTCAACAAACTGATGTTATTTGTTCTCTATCTATAAATTAGAAATTTCAGAGTCATTTCAATTCTTATCTAGATACTATAGGGCTGGACTGGTTGGTGTGTGAAACAGCTGAATGAACTCACTTAAATTATTATTTGATCACAATGAGGAAGTGATTAATTTGAATTAATTTTGTACTTTATTACATCCACATTGGCCCTATATCTGATGAGTTACTGTATGAAATTAAGTATGAAGATTTTGAAGTTATAAATACCTGATTAATAAAATCCTTTTTGTCTCATTATCCATCCTAGGCCATACCAGATGTTCTAAGAGGCTCATTTTAATTAGCAAGAAAGTGTTCCTATATTTATACACTCTTTGAAAAATATTCACGGAAACATATATCAGTAGTCCCCTGCTTCTGTGACTCGTGAGAAAATGAAGCAAAGAATGTGTTCCTAATATCTTTTAGTTTAGGATGTGTGCCTTTTTTTTTTTTTTGATAAGAAAGGATTAATTTTCCCAAACATTTTTATAAATGATGATCATACTTCTAAAATGATCCACACACACATATAAAACATGGATTTCAACTCCTGAGGGGTTAAATTGGCTTTGGGTAACTAGGGTGGGAACTGATCATGGGTTTCAGAATTGTTTCTGGGAAGTATCGCCCAAGCTGCAAAAAAGCAAGTTATAAAATTTTAGAACATCTCCCATGTAGAAATCAGGGGCTTCCTATATTCCAATCGGGTTTAAAGTCTGAATGACATTAACTCAAACATCTTTTTAACAATCTAATTTATTTTCTGGGCAACTATGCAAAATAAAGAAACAGATTTGAAAATATAATAATGAATATGTTATGTGGAAAACTTTACAATGTGAAGTATTCATGCAAATGAAAGATTCACAGATACATTCAGGAAGGCATTCTAATACTGGTAGCCAAAAAAATGTCTTACTGAAAAATAAATGTTATGGTTGATAATATATATGTATAAAAGATGCAATAGGTCAATGTTAATCAGATCACCCAATGCATTTTTTCACTTTGAAAGCACTGAGAGATCCAGTAGTGAGTCATAACTGTTACTTTCCAAACTAGATCAATTTTGAAGGAGACCTATTCTTTTAGACTAGCTGATAAATGTCATTTGTAATGGGAAACATTTGCTTCCTGGCTAGTTTAGTGCATTTAGGTAGACAGTAATGAGTTGCAGCTGAAGGGTGGAGATTCTCTGAAAAGAAGTATATTTTTTCTTTGCCAAATATAATGAAAAAAGTATGACTTCCAACTACTCCGTTATTGATATTCATTCAAGAAAGATTCTTACAATGTGACTCTTTCACAGAAAAAAATACCTCTGAAAAATCAGCTCAATAAAATAGGATGGAGATGTAAAAGAAGAGTCATCAAAACTAATCACAATAGAAACAAAAACACAAATTAAGACAAAGACTTAATATCTATACACATCTGCATAAGAAAATACATGCCTGATGAACTGCGTTGGTTAGAATGGGCTAGTGATGAATTGGTTATAAAAAAAATCCCAAATCTCAAGTGCGTAAGTTAATGTAGTTTATTTCTCACTGTTGCCTGTCTAGCGTGGGTCTACAGGAGGCTTTGCTCATTTTTGCCCTGGACACTGTGGGAAGGGGAAGAGGTCACAGTAGCACTGTTAAGTGGCTCCACTTCGAAGCGTCGCCTATTATTTTTGCCATTTCATTTCTTTGAACAAACCAAGTCACATGGCCATGACTAAATTCAGTAGAACAAAGTGCAATTTTATCATATTTCTGCAGGGAATAAGAAGATTCAGAATATTAGTAAACCACATTAATGATTATCACTTAGTATTTCACAAAGGAAAAACTAATCATATACAAAGGACCACTGCAAACAGAGTTCACAGGAACTATTAATACCAATAACCAGAAAGTGCGGTTGGCTTTTAAAAAGTACTTTCACATTAACTGCTAATCAATACATGAATATAAGAATCCAGTGATTGCATCATTCAGATTGAACAGAAGGATAAAAGTCATCATGAGAAATAGCCCAGAAAATTTCAGGCAAAATTATTTTACTGGTCTGTTAACATATTTTCTGCTGTATGCTTATTTAGCAAGCCAAGGACATTTTGTAATGTCTTATCAGAAAGTATGGTTTTTATTAGTTGAATCTTTTATTAATTTATTATTTATTTTTCTTTCATTTGACATTTTTAAGGTTTGTCTTTAGGTTTTTTAGTATATAGCTTTCCACTGCATCAGTACACCACAGTTTTATTATTCATTAATTGATAGACATATTTTCCCCACCACCATCCCTTAGGCCTGCTTGATCCTTTCTCCCTCATCTTCTTCTCTTAACCTCAGGAAACTTTATTAATGTCTGTTACTTGTATAAATATTTTACTTGGTTGAATCATCCACTATGTAAATAGCCAATATTTATCTTCAGCATTTTGACTTGCTTTACTACACATCTCTTCCTCAAACTCCTTCCATGTTGCTGTAAAATGGCAGCATCTCATCTTTCCTTATGTCTAAAGAGTATTCCACAGCGTGGCTATCACACATCTTGTTGATGGAGCCTTCTTTCAGTGGACACTTAGGTTGTTTCTATGTCCCCGCTATTGTAAATATTGCTATAATAAACATTGTCTAGCATATAGTTATTTGGATCGATGGTTTCACTGTTTTTTGGATAGATGGTCTGCAGTGGGATTGCTGGTCAGGTAGCATTTTCATTTTTTAGTTTTCTTATGTAAACTCAGATCACTTTCATAAGGGTTGCACCAGTTTAGATTCCCACCAAAAGTAAAATGAATCTGAGATTCAAATGAACTAGGGTTGGATGTCCTGAGACCCCAATAATGGTGCCGAGATACTTCAGATGGCCTGACTACAGCTTCAAAAACACTTCTCGAGAAAATTTTGTCAAACAGTGGGAGTTTCTGTTTTAAAAAATAAAGAATTTCAACTGTGACAATGAGAATCTTCAATTCATTTCTGTTAATCTTTTAATATGTTTTTTAAGGGTAGCATAATATTTAGTCTTTTATTATGTAAATCGTGTGACAATATTTTTATATCTGCCACGAATATGTTATATAGACCTAAATAAAATATGTGTGTATGACTGAGGGAAAAGTTGCATAATATATAATTTGTTTTTACTACCTGCAAAAAAATTCTGATAGATTCTACTTTATGCTACGTTCAAAATGCTGATTTTAACCCATTAAAAAAAACCCCACCACATCTTGAAGCACTGACCTGAGGGAGGCTTCTAGTTGGTATGCCCTTGGGATCTGGCCTGTTAAATATTTCTCCTGGTGGTTTGAATTAGGACATTGATTGAATGCTGATTATGTTTGGGTATGAGGCTGGAAGATGTAGCTTATAGGATCTTAATTGGCCACAATAATGGGCCTAAGAAAATAAGTGGAGGTTTGAAAGAGCTAAGTATATAGCCCTACACTTGAGTCTAAAATATATAAACCATGTATTCTAATTAGGGGATGTATACATTCATGCACATATAACTAGACATTACATAAAATTATGGAAACTTCTTCCACTAAGTATTCCACTTAAACTTAGGTATTATTAATTAACCTTTCATACATTATAAACAGCTTTTTAAAAACTGATGAAATCTCAGAGATACTAACTAGAAAGAGAACAATGAAGTCCAAAATGTTTCCAAGTACATATATTTTCATGCAGATATATGACTTTCATCTTGAATATTTTTAATATTCTCATTAGTTGAACAATACATAATATGAATATATGAATAATTAATAAGTAGCATCTATCTCATAGAGATTAGCTAATTTTGTTGTCATTAATTTTAATGTGATTTTTTTTCTGCCCCCATCACCATCCTTGTATTCCTTTGTCCCTTTTCTGAAACGTTTTAAGTTTATTATATTCTCATGGAAGGAGATAAGACTTAAAAGTAGAACACATAGAAAATATTTTAGGTTTTTCATTCACTATAATCATAATGCAAGATCACCAAATTAAGCAGATGAAACTGGGCTGACATGCAATTAGAAGAGTCCCTCAGAGCCTTCTCTTAGACCAGAGCTTACCTGGAGCTTTGTGTTTATTTCAAAACCACATTTTGTTGAGAGGGGCAATGGAAAATGAGAACAAATTCAATATGGACAGTGGGGAGAATCACCTTACATGACGGACAGCTAAAATATCTAAGGATGCAGAGCCTGAAAATATAGACTAAAGGAATAGTGGCTTGCAAGTCTCAGAAAGTCTAATGTGAAACCCCATGAAAGAAAGATTATAATTGTTCCTCCTCAGCCAGGGGGGACAGTTACTGTTAAGTTTATTCATTCATTCAGCCAGCATCCATTGAATATAAAGTAGCCCTTCCTGCCCTCAAGGAATACGTAGTCCAGTGGAGATGCCAGCACTGGGAAGCTATAGCCACTTCAGCATGAGTTCGATCCCCACCCTGGAGGTGACCCACATGGTGCGGCAGACCTCTCCTGACCTGCCCGCTGTTCCCCTCAGCAGTGTTCATTGATCTGCCTGTCTTTGGTGAATCCTCTCGCTGCCTCTGCACCTCTGGACTGTACCCCAGTTCTGTATCCACAAATAAATCTTTTTTTTTTTTTTTAAATAAATCTTTTTTAAAAAATCCCCAAAACCCCCATTACCTTGAAAATGAAATATAATATTCAAATGCATCCAAAGCTTATTTTCAGAATCTCTCTATATTTTCATCAGCTGCTCTGCCACTTCCCTACTTTATATTCCAGCCATCCTGACAGCTCATCACCTTCCTGGGCAAGCTTCCAGGATGCCTTTGGCAGTGCTTGGTGGGCTCCCACAGCACACAGACCCCTTTGGCACATCTATCTCTGAAGACAGGGGTGTTTCCACTGATACCTCAGCACAGGTGCCACAGGCGGCTCAGTAGTTCAGGGTGCATCAACAGGTAGTATTTCTTTTTTCTTTTTTAAGATTGATTTATTTATGCATACAGAATTGGTTGGGGTACAAGTCAGAGGTGCAGGGGTTGCGAGAGGATTCACCAGAGACCGAGGGGGGAGCAGAACAGGAAGATCATCGAAGTACATTGCTGAGGGGAGTAGCTCGCTGGTCAGGAGAGGTCTGTATCACCATGTGGGTCACCTCTAGGCGAGGATCGAACTCACACAGAAGTGGCTGCGGCCATCTTGCAGTACTGTGTCCTAACCCGTTGCACCACCAGGAGGGCCCGAGTAAGTACTTCTAAGGATTAAACTGTTCATTTACTTTCAACTTTAAAATGAATCTAAACAACGGAAATGTGCAAGAAGAAGCACATCCATGCTCAAGACATTGTTGACTGCTGTGCAGTAGGAGTCATAATCAAGTAAAGGAAAAGTTGTTTCAAAGATGTAAGCATAGGAGAGGATGAATCATTGACAGTCATCCTCAGATGATGATCTCCTCTTGCTGCTTGCTTGGTTACCCTCTCAGCACAGGGAGCACCCAGCACTTCTCTCTGGTGTGAAGGCTGGCACTGAGTCTTCCATGTGTCAGGGCAGTAAAACAATCTCGCATGAAGGGCAGCACGTTGTTGTGGGCTGTGCCAGCCCAAGGAAACAGTGCTGCCTTTGAGAAACACAAAGAGCCACTGTCTTTGCCTCTTTTTTCTTCTTCAAAAACTGTAAGAGTCCAAAATCCGCTGCGAAGATAACAAAAGTTCCTTGCAGACTGAGCAGAAGTTTGCCGCCATGTTACCTGTAGGATTGCAGCCCAAACCAGTCCAACAGGACACAGCCCACCAGATTAAAGTAATCAAGCATCATTTCTACCCGAACTGTAATCTGAAAGGAAAATAAGCTCTGTGAAAATGGAACATCCCTTCCCTCCCAGCATCTGGATAGCCCTGTTCTCATCAACACAGTGAATCATCACTTATATGCCAGGATGTCTTCTTGCAATGCTTACCCCCTTTGCTAGCATCTTCCATGAAGCTTCCACTACATCCACTACATAGAAAGTGCTAGAAATTTTTTAAGTGGAGACTGAGTGAATATCCATAAGGTGAGTCCTGTCCTATCTGGGAAGTTGAACTGGGTTCTGTAACTTGGAGCCTGGGAAAAGGACCAAGTCATTCAAATCTGTGGTCACCTGGAGATCATATTGATACTCAGATGGCTCAAAGATGGACAGTGCTGCCATAGATTTGAGTGCAGAGGGCAAGGTTTATTAGGAAATAATGGAGGGGAGAGGAAGGCTAAGAGATAGGGCTTCTGTTAAGAAAATGGAATTCATACCACATTGCTCAGCTATACGAAAAAATGGAATGAAATTGAACCATTTGTGACAACATGAATGGACCTTGAGTTTATTATGCCAAGTAAAAGAAATCAGAAAGAGAAAGGTAAATACCTGATAATTTCTCTAATGTGTGGAATCCAAAACACTAGACAAACAAGACAAAACAAAACTCATAAATACAGAGAAGACTTTGGATGTTTCCAGAGGGGAGGGGTAAAAGGTGGGCAAAATGTGAGAAGGGATCAAGACATATAAACTTCTACTCTTAAATAAGTCATGGGATGTTTTACATGACTCACTGGAGATGATTACAAATTTGAGAAGTTGCTAAGATGGGAAATAGACTTATTGTGGTGATCATTTTGCATTGTATACGAATGTTATCTTCTGTTGTACATTTGAAACTAGTATAATGTATGCCAATTATACTTTAATAAGAGGAAAATTGACTTAAACCTACACTTGATATTTGCTATGTTTCAGGCAGGGGACTGAGAACAGGGATGAAATTCATATTGTTTTTAGATGAGTGGTAAAAATGAATCTGCACCCAGCTCATTACAATAAAACAGTGTTTGTGCCACTGCATTTGCAAGCCGTATAGGTATGATGGAGAGACTAGGGCAATAATTCACACCTCTTCAGATCTTTGTTACCACACCACACCACACCAACCACCAAGAAGCCATAGTCCTCTACCATAGACGATCAGTCCTCACCCCCTTTTCTTCCCACCCCCATATTCCTCTAGTCATCTCACTTCTGGGGTCATACTTCTAGGGTTTGGGTATAGTTTTGTCTGTTCCTTTGGTTTGTTTCTTATAGTCCACATATGAGTAAAATCATCTGGCATTTGTCTTTTTCCCTCTGACTTAATTCACTTAACATAATCACTTCCGGTTTCATCCATGTTGCAAAAGGCTAGATTTCTTCTATTTTTTTTTATAGATATGTAGTACTCCATTGTGCCACCCTGTATATTACAACATCTTCTTTATCTGCTCATCTGTTGTTGGGAACTTAGGCTGTTTCCATAACTTGGCTATTGTAAATAGTGCTGCAATCAACACGGCATGCACAGAACCCTTTGGAGTAGAGTTTGCATTTTTTAGTAAATACCAAAGAGTGGAATTACTGTATCTATTTTTAATTGGTGTATCTATTTTTAATATTTTGATGTGACAAGAGAGCTTAAGTTTAAAAGTAAATAGGTTGAATTAGGTGGGGAGGATGGCATAGGAAGATTTTCCAGGGAGAGGAAAGAACAAATGGAAAACAATAAAACATAAGAGAATATGCTAGAACTGTTGAGATACAAATAGTTCCTTGGCATGGAAGATACATGTGAATAGACAACAGAAGATGTGTTAGAGGAATCATGCTGGAGGTCGGAGAATGAGGCACTTTCCTGCCATGTTCAGCAGTAGGAAATTTAATGTGATAATGAGATGACATGGGTTCTAGAGTTTTGAGCAAGAATTGCTTCCTGGCAGTGACTCGGGAGAAGGCAAGACTTCAGAGAGGGAAAGAGAACAGAGGCACAGGAACTTCTGGCCTAATCATGGACGACCCTGCCCACAGTTGAAAGGAGACTGCAAGCTCACCTGGGTCAGGGCATCAGATAGGTCAAGAATAAACTTGAATGTCATCCCCCCTCTTTACTGACTGACTATACCCCTGCCCTGTATTGTGTAAGGTCCTACAACTCTCCCTGGATGGGAAAGCCCCAATAAGTTCTGAAGTTAAAATTCTAATAACCCAGCCCTCTCTGGTGGCACAGCGAGTTAAAGCACAGCGCTGAGAAGCTAAAGCCATTTCCACATGAGTTTGATTCCCGCCTGCCCTGGAGGAGACCACATGGCGTGGCAGACCTCTCCTGACCCGCCCGCTGCTCCCCTCAGCAATGTACTTCGTTGATCTGCCTGTTCTGCTCCCCACTCTGTCACTGGTGAAGCCTCTCACCGCCCCTGAGCCTCTGGCTTGTACCCCAGTTCTGTATGCACAAATAAATAAATCTTTAAAAAAAAATTCTAATAACCCAGTAGGTTAGGGTCAAAGAATATGTAATTCAAAAATTACACATACACGATTGTGTATTGCTATTAAATAGGATTATTATTAGCACATAGCTATGTTATATTTTATATATAAAGATATATGTAATATAATGTGATTTTTTACATCAGAGTTTGTGAAGTGAAATGTGTGCCTACTACATGTATCATCACATTTAAGTCTCACAATAACTGTAAACATGAGGTATTATTATCCCAATTTTACAATAATTAAAAAGGAGGCTACATATGGGATAAGAACACAAGAAGAAATAATCTCATTCAAACACTTCATTCAGAAAAGGGCTTGGGAAAACCCAAATGGGCCCTCAAGTTCAAAGACAATCTAAGACTAGTTGTGCCAACTTGCACTTTAACACTATCATTATTGTTTCCCCCTTTACGAAGTAGGCATATTTGAAAGGCAAATTTCTTGGAGATTGTCTACTTTTGAAATATTAATTATAGCCTAAGAAGACAGGAACATGTTTCTGAGCTCAGAGGCCTTGCATCTCACAGGGTTAACCTCTTCCTGAAATCCCTTCCCTCCCAAGCTTTCAGGAGACTAATGGGGGGGGGGGAGGAGGGAAGAAGAGAAGGAAACTTCTGGAAGAGAGGCTGCTATTGCTGGAGCAGGGAGGCAACCAGCTCCTGAGTGCCTGCAGGTTACTGCAGGGGTCAATGCCCAGAGCATCCGCTGGGGCAAAAGTCCCAGCTGGGCTGTCTAGTCTCTCTTGGCTTAGGGGAAAAGTACTATCTCTGTGTGCCTACTGTGTGCCAGAACTCTTACCTGTGTCATTTGTTTTAATTATAGAGAGAGGACTGTGGAAAGGTATTTCCACTTAACAGAAGATAAAATTGAAGATCAAAGAGGTAAGGATCTTGACAGCATAAGAGCTGGAAATCATAAGGGCTGAGATCCAAAACAGAGTCTCTGTACCCAACTCTTGTTTTTGTTTTGGTCCCTCATTCCTCCCTTCATTTATTTCTGCTCCATGTTCCCTTCCTGTTTGTTCCATTTGTAAAAGGGGGCTGGAAAAGTGTAAGTGAAGTATTCTTTACCTTCATGAAAACTGAATGAACAATTCAACAATTTTCTTTTGAAAGAAGATGGAAAACATATCTAAAGGAGTCTTGAGTTAAAAGAGATGAAGCTTCACATTACCAGTAACATCCGCTTAAATTCCACTTTTTGTCAACATACAAAGCCATTTGGATTCCATTCCTACACCAGGGGAAGCTGGGAGGAGGGAAAACACACTGTACTTCCCAGTGCTGGTTTGGGGGGAGGGGAGTGGAAGGGGGAGAAAGAAAAATCCTTGGTGAGCAAATCTTGAAGGTGAGGCACAGCTCCTTTGTTGTTCAGCCGCTGCTTTCGAATCCTGCATTTGTGTTACCGACAATTGCCACGGAAGTGTTTCATTTCATTTATTTATTAAACACATCCCTCCAACTTCCCAAGATAAATTCAAGGTATAGAAGTAAAACTTTTTTTTTTCATTTTTATACACTAGATTCATATCTCTACCACTTTGTTTTGCTGATTTTTAAACTGTTAAAAATCACAGAGCTCCTACACCCACCAGTCAAGAAGTTTAAGCTGGGGCAGTGGCTCTACAATTCAAATATTTGGATTTGACACAGAGCTCTAATGCCAAGGACATGTTGATCTGCGACTGAAGCTAACACATGAAACTTCCAATCTTACTTTCCCGACTATGTTGCAGGGATGTTCTGCCAATTTAATCTCTTTAATCGGCCTTGCTGCTTCCAAAGCCACAATTATGCTGAAACCTCGCTAGGACCACAGCGGTGACAAGCAGTGTGTGGCTGGGACCATAGATCCCTCTGGCTCTTTGTTCTGCTGGCAGAGGACGAGGCCAGCTGAAGTCCTTTTCTTTGTGCTGTGATTGACAGACATGAATTAAATATCACCCCACTGGGCTCTCTGATTGGTGAATGACAAAGGATTACAAGAATGTCCTGGGAAAATGGTGTTCCGTGATAGGGGGACAAGACCAGAAAGGCAGGCTTTTCCAGCTAATCCTGAACTTGACAACAGCAGAGACCTTGATTCTGGGCTGGTTTTGGTGGTGGTCGGGGTTTTTTTTTTTTTTTTTTAGTTGTTGTTATTGTATTTTTAGCTTGCTATACCTTGTTTAGGGCTGGAAAGGAATCATCCCAGAATGGTCTAAGAGGAAAAGAGGTGGAAGCTGCAGAAAGTAAAAAATGGGAGAAAACGATTGAATGATTGTTTTCTTTAAATGACTGCTACTTCTGGAGATATGCTTTAAGGAATTCTGTTGTAAAGGCCGTCTGGCATTATCCTCAGGCATTTTTTTTTCTTTCTAATTTATCAACCTGGCAATTCTGTGGCTGTAGAATCCACTCTATTCCCTGTTCTCAGAAAACAATGCATAGCCTTGGGCATAAGCAACTCTGTACATCATAGTTCTGTTGTAAACAAACAGAAATGGTGTGATAAGAAAGTATTGAGAAATAAAAGCAGAGAAAGGTACCTGGGCATTCCAGGTGACACAGCTTGTATGCTGCTAAGGACAGGTGAGGAAGGAGCACTCAGGCTACAAAATGATAAAGGAAACCTGCCTTCTAGTCTGGGGAAGGGTTTACATGAGTGCTGATTTCAAAAAAAGGAATTAAACTGGTTTAGTTGGTATCTCCCTAAAGGTTAGAAATAAAATATAGAAGGAGGTGATTGGGTGGAGCATTATTAGTCTTCATTTATATTTTGTGACTGCTATGCTCTGTGTGTCAATCACATATTCCAGTGTGAAAGAGGCCAACTTCTTCAGTTTGTTAGACAGTTTTGCTATCAGTAATGATGCAGCACTCATTCCGGTATCAGTAACGCTGCTGGAAGGGAACTGTGTGTCTGATTTTCAATAAATATTGGAATTGTTTTGCCATTAACTTGGCAACAAGAGTCCTTTCATAAAATTAAAAGGGAGAAGTATTTAGATATTGGCTAGAGTTTGACCAGTGAAAATGTGTCCAAAACAAAGATGTTTGAGCTGGAGAGTTCTCACTACTGTAGGTCGGAAGGTAGTGTCAGTATTTTTGCAGGGGTCTGGGTCAGACTCAGAACCCTCCGCTAGGAAGATTTCTGCGCCTGGGCCAGGGTGAGTGGGTGAGATTTGGGTGGAGATGTCCCTGCAGCAGGGGAGAGGCTGAGACCCTAACACAGGCAGGTCGGCATGGACAGACCTGGAATGGAGCAGCAGTGACACCTTAAGAAGCACCCTGTGCACAGCTCAGGAAACCAGAGGAAAAGCTAGGACAATAGACTGAAATCAGGGCAGGAACATTTGGATAACAGATAGAGGCCACAACACCAGAAACCTGCTTGAGCTAAAGAGTTGTCCAGCCTGGAGTCTGTAATGTTCCCTGAAGAAGCAGAAGTGAATCTGGCGTGGCAGGGCGAGTAGGCGTGTGGCCATCTGGCTCCATGGGGTGTGCCGGGGTGGAGGGAGAGGAGAAAACACACAGGCAGGCATTTAGGAACGCAGAACTAAAAAGCTTAACCACCTAAGTTCTCTGACTGCTGAAAATGACATCTCAGTGGGGGATTAAAGTTGGGGCGCTTTCATGTTCATGTAAATTATAATCCCAGCAAGGGCTTTATTTAGAGAACTCGCAATGTGAGTGAATTGCTAATGGCAGCAGGGGAAACGTGTCTGAAACGTGTCTGGCTATAGAGCTGCGACAGTGCTGGAATCTTCCTAAAGTGGACGAGTCCTTCTCTGGGAGGAAATGTGAGTAATAACAAAGATGCCTTTTCGGTAGATTAACAGATTGCTGAGCGGTAACATGGTATACCACCACCCTCTCCCACCATATTTTTTGTTCCTGAAGCACACTGTGTTGCTAGGAAGATTTATTAGCTGTGCGTTTCTTCAACTCCCACATGAATCCAAACCGTTTGATCCTAATGTCTTGGATATGATGTCACGGAAGAGAATGGCATTTTTAAGAAGTCAGGGAAGAAGGCTGGAAAATGATTAAGTTTGTTAGTTTGCTGGGGCTGCCATAGCAATGTACCATATACTGGATGGACTAAGCAACAGCAACTGACGTTCCCAAGATTGTATAGACTAGAAGTCCAAGATCAAAGCATCAGCAAAGTTGGTTTCTCCTGAGGTCTCTGTTCCTGGCTTGTCGATTGTTTTCTTCTCCCGATGTTTTCACCAGCTCTTTCTGCTCTATGATTACATGGTAATCACCTCTTATAAAGGACACCAGAGGTATTGGATCAGCTCCACTCCATGACCTCATTTAACCTTAATTACATCTTTAAAGGGTCTATTTCCAAATATATTCTTAGATATTGTGGGTTAAGACTTGAACATATGAATTTGGGGGACATAATTTAGCCTGTAATATAGCATTGTACCTCTAGTGGCATTCCTGAATTCACAGAAAATACAACTGCTTCAGGGTCCAGAAGTTTGATAAGCTAGTCTTAATATTAAAATCAAATGTTTATGGACCTATAACTAGTGGATTTTCATTTAATCAATTACAGGCCCATTTACTATCATAAACCTATTATTGCCACATACCCTATAGTTGTCATGTTGATATCAATAAATATTGACGTATGAATAAGTCTTCTTTCTTGAAAAAACTTGACATTTGAGAGGTAGATCAAGGTCTCAGTTTACTCTGCCTGATTTTCTAGTGGACTATAAAGCATCATCAATAATTCAAATTGAACAACCCTGTCAAAATAGATGAATGAAGAGCTCTTTATCACATAACTATTTCAGATTCTTCATATCAGTTGTGTTTTTACTGACTTGAAAACTCGAACACCAAGTTCCCCCCCTGAGAGTTCCCCCCTGGGGGCAGAGGGAGAAGGCTGAGCAGACATCAGCCTTCAAAATAAGTTTCTGTCGGCCCTCCCTGGTGGCGCAGCGGGTTAAAGCACAGCACCGAGAATCTGAAGCCACTTCCGCATGAGTTCGATTCCCGCCTGCTGCCTGCCCCGGAGGAGACCACATGGCGAGCCAGACCTCTCCTGACCCGCCCACTGCTTCCCTCAGCAGTGTACTTCGTCGATCTGCCTGTTCTGCTCCCCACTCTGTCTCTGGTGAAGCCTCTCACCGCCCCTGAGCCTCTGGCCTGTACCCCAGTTCTGTATGCACAAATAAATAAATAAATCTTTAAAAAAAAAAAAATAATAAAATAAGTTCCTGTCAAAAGCGCCAGGTTGGCAGAGGTAGGGATGTGAATCCTTCATTGCAGGCTCAGTCCAGACTAGAAACAAACTCCTGGTTAATCAATGGGAGGCTCTCTGCAGTTTTATAGGAAAATGAGCCTGAGTGACTGGTGAGTTTTGCCCCAGAGGAACCCAGCACTAGACTATTGGCAATGGCCCCTGAAGATAAGCTGCTCTGGAACGTTTTCCCATAGCAAACAGAGTAGCCACAACAGCCTCTGCCAGGCACATGTTTAAGTCAACACAATACTTCAAGGAGGTCAAAGCTGTGACTCAGAGTGAGAAGTAAAGAAGTGAACTCTGCAACATCTAAGGTCAAGGAAAGACATCTTTTAAACTGTGGTAAAACGTACAGCTTACCATTTTTAAAATAGATTTTTAAAAAGATTTATTTATTTATTCATACAGAACTGGCTCATATAAGCCAGAGGTGCAGGGGCAGTGAGAGGATTCACCAGAGATGGAGCAGATAGCAGAACAGGCAGATCCACGAGGCACACTTCTGAGGGGAGCAGTGGGCGGGTCAGGAGAGGTCTGCCGCGCCATGTGGGTCACCTCTGGGGCCGGGGATCAAACTCTCACTGAAGCAGCTATGGCTAACTTGCATTGCTGCATCTTAACCTGTTGTGCCACCAGGGAGGACCCAATTGACCATTTTAGCCATTTTTAAATGTGAACAGCTTATAGCATCAAGCACATTGTTGTGCCATGGTCACCACCTCTAGAACATTTTCCATCTTGCAAAAATGAAACTCTATCTCCCTAAACAATAAGTCCCTGCTCCCCCTCCCTTCATCACTCGGCAACCACCACCCACTTTTTGTTGCAATGAATTTGTCTATTCTTCATCTAAGTGAAATCATACAACGTTTGTCATTTTATGATTGGCTTATTCCACTTAGCATAATATCTCCCAGCTTCATGCAAGTGTTAGCATATATCAGAATTTCCTCCACTTTAAAGGCTGATAGATATTCTATGATATATGCAGACCACATCTTGTTTATCCATTCATTCATCAGTGGTTACTTGGGTTGCTTCTGTTTCTGGTCTTAGTGAATAATGCTGCTATGAACATGGCTATACAACTCTCTATTCAAATTCCCACTGTCAGGGTTTTATGGCATAGACCAATATGACAACGAAGGATGGGGTGATTTTAAAGCCAGTCTTCTCAAGCCACATTCAAACGCTACAGGGAATAGGAGCAAACAAAAACACACACTAAGCACTGGAACTGAGTCAAAGCCTGTCAAGCAACCTGGGCTGTAGGAACATTATCTTCAGCCTTCTGAGATACTGTTTTTCAAGAAGGATTTGTGCCTCTAGATTATGCATCTCCTATGAACACCATAGCTTCATCTGGAGTAGTTTATTCTCCCATACTACTTTCTACATTAGAGGCTATTCTCTCTCTCTCTGATTTCTTACTAAACTGTAAACTTCTGAGGACAGCAGCTAAGCTGCATTCACCTTTGAAGCCCCAATAACACCTAGTATCGTCTCTGGAGCACAGCTTGTAGTTAATAAATGTTTACTAGATAGATAAATCTAGTGTTAAACACCAGAGAAACAGGCCTACTTACTCATTTCCTGGAATTCTTCAAGGAAAGCACCATACTCATGTCAGCTTAGATGTTATTAATAGTAGTTGAGTAACCAGAGGAAGTAATAATATCACCGTGGGAAAATTAGGCCACATTTGAAATATCATTTGTAATTCCAGCCCAGCCATAATTCTCGATATGGGATATTAGAGATAATCTAGAAAGAGCTCAGGGGAAAAGTAAGCAGGAGAATAAATATTTTGGAAGCTTTCAGAAGAGAAACAATTGTGTGAATTCATTAGGTTGCAGGCAGAAGACTAGGGAGAGGGTTGTGGTGCTAGTAAATAGTGGAAAGTTTTCCTCATAGATGAGGAAGCTGACTTCGTTTTGCTCCAGAGAAAGATGCAGGACTAGTGGGTCTAAAAGCAAGGAGATGAGGTTCAATCTAGTAGATAACTGTTTAAGTTTTGCGTTCGAGCTTTCTAACCATGGAATAAACTGCACAATAATTTCCTTGTCAACACAGAGATGTCAGGAATTCAATAGAAAGGGAAATAGACTAGATCCCATAATTCTTTTCTAGACCATCATTGTTTTTATTTCTAAGCCTCTAATAATTTCCTGAGAAAGGCCCTGTCCAGTTTCAATGCAATATCCTCTTTTATCGCTCTGAGGATATCACCCGCTCTGCACTCAGCAGAAAGCGCATTCACTTATTGAGTTTGGTACCCCTCTTCAGGATATTAGTTTTTCTCAAATAATTGTCCATTCTTTGCTGTGAGCTCATCTTTATGGCTGGAATCTTCTTGCTGTCTGTCTCTGAATGCTTTTCTCTGCTTCCGAGCAAATAGGAATCTCAAATAAGAATGGGACGTTTGGGTGGAGTGTGCCAGTTGCTAGTTTTCTGGGCGTAGGGATTCCCCAGTATTTTGAGTGTTTCCACAGCATTCTTCCAAAACTCATCTTCATCCCCCTGCCTGAAGCCAGGTGTCTTTCTGGCTCTCTCTAAGAGAGGTCATAGCTTGTCCCATTTTATGGCTCATGCTTGTGTCCCTTAAATTCCCTCTTCTTCACTGCTACCTCCAAACTTGGAATTGGAGGCTTGGAGCATTCCAGGATGATTTTTTTTCACCAACATCCTTTTGCTTTTAGAAAAACATCTTTATTATTCCAGCCTGCTTGCCTTCTCTTAATTTAGGAATTTCTTTTCATTTCTGGCCCAGCAAGAATATCTCCTCTTGTTTTCTAGTTATATTGTGGGTTTATTATTTTAAATATGTAGTCTGTTTTCTGTCATTTTCAGGCATCTGTGCTCAGTTAACCATTTTAATTCAATTTCCTGTCCTTTCCAATTGTAAATGTTATGATTTTATAAGTGCAAAAGGAAAAGTAAACAGAAACACAGTCATATAAAAAACTCATTTTGAAACATTTTTCCTAATTAACAATAATAGCATTGAGATAAAAACCAAGATCATTCACAATATCAATCACCATGTGACCAGTCATTGCTGGCATTTTGGAATATATGTAAATTATATATATATATACACACACACAACATACACATACACATACCTTACAATAAATATTGTGCACATATACATCCTTATAATATGCTTTTATACACATGGACATATGGAATGAGAATAAACTTCACAGGGTACCTACACTATTTCTTGAATTCCCTTTTAAACTGCTATGGGATTATTTTAGTAATGAAACCAAGTAGAAATTGCTGGTTACCTTTTCTTTGAGCACTTTTGGGTTTTCCTCATTTTTGTGCATTTTTCTTGTATTCATTGTTACCCTTTCACTGGATAACCACAAGAGATGTGTTTCTCAGATATATTTGATTCCTTCACTGTGTAGCAGTATCTGCCAGGCTTCACAAGCACAAGAACATGGCATCTGTCATACCAGATGCCTGCAATGGTGCAGCCACACTGCCTTGGAAGGTTAATTAATTTCAGTGGCATGTGAACAGAGCTTTAGAAATCTAATGGTAACTCCCCTTCTTCCTAATTCATAGCATAGTTTTTGAGTAAGTACATCAATATTCATAGTTTACATTATGTAACTTGAGGGAGGTTGAGGTAAGTAGAATAGCTTGATCATGTTCCTTTCTTATTCAAATTAAACAAATTCCTAGAGTTATTAATTGACTCAAATTTTTTCATTTGTTCATTCATTAATTATAAATACTCTAACAGCTCTGTTATATGCTTCTTGATTCTATTTTCTGCCCCCTAAATATTTTAGTTTTTTTCTTTTATACTGGCGGTCTTCCACCTGGAGACTTTCCTCTTCCCCTCCCAATCTGGATTGGTTGTTTTCTAGCCTCCCTGTACAGAGGTCACTCTGCACTGGCTCCTGGAATTTGTATATCGTGTTCTCCCCTCTTATTTTTCTGAACCCATGATTCAGTATTTTTCGGAGAAAGAACATATGAAAGGTAAAGCACGTTAGGATTCAAATGTCTACAATGACCTTTATTTCTCAGTTAGTAATTTGGCAGAATATACAACCCAAGGTCAGAAAATAAGTCCCTCAGAATTTTGAATACAATATCCATTCACCTATGAAGAAGTTCAACGTCACCTGGATTTCTGATGCTTTTTAAATGAACTGCTCTTTCATTTTTTTCCTTTAAAATTGTTAGGATCCCCTCTTTTTTCTTTGCTCAGATTTCCCAATGATGTTTGTGATTTGGGGTCTGTGGTACGTACTAAATATGCCCTTGTAAATCTAGAGATTCAGGTGGGGGGAGGGGTGATAGTTTGCTCCTCTGGGTGAGGGGTGGGCAGCTGCTTTGTATCTACAGTCTTTCATCAAGGTTTTCATTTCCATGCTGCATGTAACTCTTTCCATATTATTCAATGACTCCAAGACATGAGATTTTCTGGGCTCTGGAGGCAAAGCAACTCTTCGTTTTTCCCTCTTGTAGGTATTTAGGTGACTGGGTTCTCATGCTGCATAATAGCTCATCCCCCTTTTGTTTTCTTTTTGCATCTAAGGAAATAGTACCCCTATCACTCATATGGTCCTTTGGATTTTCACCTTTTTATTTTGTTAGTTTTGTTAGTAACTGATGTTTTGTTAGTAACATTTTAATAGAGTTTTTTAGGCTTGTGTTCGAGCCACAATGTCTAACCAGAATTATAAAGAGCTTTCAAATTGAGTTGAAGCTAAAATTGGTAAAATGTTTATTGGGGAAATGTTTTAGGACAAAAATAGGGGTAGACTATCTTTTCTTTAGTAAACTCCTTGCCTCCTGACAGAAAGGGATATTAATGGCAATTTCAACTCTATCCTTTTCATTTTGTCTGAAGTCCTAGATACAGCTGACTTCACTAATACCTCCTGGTCACTAAGCAGGAGAGAACCTATCATTTTCCATACTTAGTCTGACTGATAAATAGGGGCTGGGAGGCATTTTGATTGATAGTATACAAATGTGAGCTGAATAAAACAATAGTCCTAGAGACCAGGTATCACTTAATCTAAGGCATTGGACTCTGAATGGCAATTTTTAATTTTTACAACTTTATTGAAGACAAGACGAATGAGAAATGCTGACACTGTGATGCCATCATATCTGTATAGTATTTTGATGATGCATTTGGTGTTTTTCTCCTAATTTAGAGTACTGTACCTCTCTTAGAGGTAAGAGCCTAGATGGGAGCCAACTGCCTAGGCTTGAATACTTACTAGCCCTGTGACCTCAGGCTAGATATTTCACTCTCATGCTTCAGTTTCCACATCCATGAAATGGGTGCATAGTAGTAACAAGTAACAATAAAAAATAATTTTTGTTTTAATATATGCTTGCTATGTTTATTATTGTGGTATTATTTCAAATAACAGTAACTATTGGGATTGTTACCTCCGTTTTAAAGAAACTACTTACAGAAACAACACAAGTCATTACAGAAACTACACAACAGAATGGCCTGGAGTTGCAGGGATTTATCACATCTAAAATGTGGACCTAATTTCTTAGCAACCATACTTGAAATGACTTGTGAGAAACTCTGTTCTAAAGACTCACAAAGTTCCTTTTCTATGTTAGTGTTGTCAGTATTTTCATAGTTAAAGCCCCAGTTCCTCTAGTGAAGCAAGTACTCCCCATGGACACAGAGCTCCACAGAAACCTCACGTGACATCCCTGGGTTTCCTGTCCTTCTCTTCTGAGAATCCCCTTTCTTGTCTGATCTTTCTCTATAAATATGTGCAATATGTTTGTAAGACCTTGACTATTTTTGAGTTTGGATGGGAATATTTTGTAAGAAGTGGGATATCGTGCTCTGGCTTATCTAGCAAAAACCCTTGTTCTATGTGGAGGGCGGAGGAGAGGTTGGCAGGGGGAATATATTCTACCTGCATACTCAGCCAGGACGAACAGACCTGAACAACTGGAACCTTGACTTTTCTTCCTCAGGTAGGTTTGAGGTATGATGGAGAAAACCCAGGATCCAGAGTCTGCTATATCCAAGTGACAATTTTATCACTGATTCAATTTCTCTTTCTCTCTTGTTATGATCTTTGCTTTCTTCATCCATAAAATGAGTATTTCTTGGTATGATTTTAGGGAGTAGACGAGGGAGTTAGAAGATGTCAAACTTATTTTGTATATTGTAGAACTTCCTTCATTCCTGTTCTCTTCCTACTCTGATAATCAATCAGAGACATGTGTGCCAGAGTTCCACTGCAGAACTTCTTTTCCTTTTTTTTTTTTTTAAGATTTATTTATTTGTACATACAGAACTGGGGTACAGGCCAGAGGCTCAGGGCCGGTGAGAGGCTTCACTAGAGACAGAGTGGGGAGCAGAACAGGCAGATGGACGAAGGACACTGCTGAGGGGAGCAGCGGGCGGGTCAGGAGAGGTCTGCCACGCCATGTGGTCTCCTCCAGGGCAGGGGGGGATCGAACTCATGCGGAAGCGGCTTTAGCTTCTGAGTGCTGTGCTTTAACCCGCTGCGCCACCAGGGAGGGCCAGAACTTCTTTTCTTTACTCCATTCACCCTTAGATCAGATTTGAGCTGTAATGGAACTCTATTTCACTTTGTTTGATTGGGTGGTCTCCTACGTTAGAAGGTCCACCTTTTATATCTTGAAGAATAAGCAAAGGCAGACCCTCATAGTGAGGAGTTCATGCAGGTTAAATTCAGATGACAAGAATTCAGTCGTGTCGTAAAATCTTCAATCACAGCAATGTCTACTTTCTATTTGTTGCTTATCTTGTAATGATGGGCTAATCATTTGGAAATTTCAGAGAGAGTCTGTCAAACATCAGGTTTGTCCAGGTCACAAAGGTTTCAGGCCAAAACACCACTGAATGAGTTGCATTGAATGAAAAGAAATAAAATTTTCTTGCTTCCGGCTTCCCTTTGCTATTGCGATGCCTCTGGGAAAGTTTTGAAAGTTTATACCATGTTTTTGAGCGATTCCCAGATAATGTGTTTCCTCTGTTGGCCACTTACCTCTCCTTTCATTGCTTTAGGGCATGTTTCCCTAGAAGTTATAGCAAAAGTACTGAAATGTGGTCAAGGTTGTTCTTGTTAGATGTGCTGTTTCCACTTCTGCTGAAGACACCACTGAAGATACCCAAGCCCAAGGTTGGGTGTGCCTGTTCATTATGCTAGACATGTGTTGCCATTATCATAGGTCTGCCAGGGGCTGCTGCACATTGGTTTTGGGATGCCAGTTCTGGGGTGAATTCTGCTGGGTGCTCCACCCACTGATGCTGAGTGCCGCTTCCCGGAGCATGATGTGGAAGTGGCTACAGAGTTGAGATACAACTTTCCTTCACTTTCAAGGCCTGTTCTCACACTCCAGGCCAAAGTCGTGTTTGTTTCTGTTCTCAGAGTCTCAGAGTTTTCGAATTTCTGCTTGCATTCTTCCACTTACCCTGTAACACTCTGCTTCTTTTTGGACAGGGGATGAACTGGTAGAAACAGTGTCCCAGACACTGTTTGCCTCCCCTCCCTCACATTGAACAGGATATTGAGAGTGCTTCTGTCCCTCAGCTGTAAAGCTATATCCAATCCTTCTGAAAACCAGCCATAAACACACTTCGTAAGCCCAGTTTGTTGTAGAGAAGTGTGATAGTACAATTAATGAAAACTTTGAAGGATAAAGCTAACTATCACTGGGATACAATTATGTGGAGAAATGGAGAGGAAATACATTCAAACAATAAAGGTCTTAGCATGTCCATATATTAAATAAATTTTAATGATTTTTCTAGTGGATAAAAGTAATGGACTGTTCATTTATTCAGACTTCATCCTCTGGAAGTCATATCCTTAGAATAATTTAAACTGATGCTGAGAAATGTGAGATATAGTCTTTAAAACAGGTGAGAAAGTACACAGAGTTTTAAAACATTCTTTGGGGAGGAAGGAGAAACTGAGCAAAATTGCTTGAAGTCCTCCAATTTAGTGTTTTCCAAATATGCTCAGAACAACAGACGTTTTATTTATTTATTTTCAGATGTTTTATTTTATAGGTTGTTTTTTCATTGCAATAGTTTACACTAGGTTTGTACAAATTTGATTTTTCCTGGAACCCCCAAAGAACAATAATTATGTTAAGGCGTTATCTTAATTTGGCTCACTCTCTACCATTACATGCTGCTCCATTTAATGTTATCTAGACACTTGCCTAAATCAGTAGGTGAAGGAACACACCTTGCAGGGAACCATGTTAACTTCTATTTATAACCTTCTATTTTAATGTGTTCTCCTCTTTGCTTCCTGCCACCCTCCTGTTTTTTAATGTTAAAAAAAAAGTAGCAAAAATTGAGATCGCTTGGCAAGTAGGATGAGTGGGAAGAGAACATAATTAGTGAGTAATCCTTCGCTTTCTATGTGAAGTTATTTTTATGGCCACTCCATGCTTCAAATATCAGCGGGGAAGGAAGATTTGAGAATAAATCAGTTGGCAACTTGATTATCAAGAGAAACCTTCCCTGATTGGAAAAAGAATAACTGCTCAGAAAAATTGGCTCCCAAGGACACTTTTGCTGTTAGTATCTTTGCACTCTTCTCTGTTGGTTAAATGAGAGAAAATTTCAGGAGCAGAAAGGGAGAGAAGCCTCTGCTAGCTTTGTTCCTTGTCAGCACAAGGAAAGGGGTTTCTTTTACCAACAGAATTGAAGGTTTTTGGTGTCTTTGGGATCAGGGTCAAAGATAATGATCTCTTACTATGTGGTGAGAACCAGTGGAAAGTAAGGCTTTTAATGCAAAAGTTGCTGTACAGAAGATGAGCATAAGTCCCAGAAGGTTCCAGAGAGGGGAAAAAAGTTAAGAGTGAGTTAATTGTTTCTGTCTTTGCCCTAGTAAAGAATACCAGAGTCACATTTAACAGCAAAAACTGAAAATTCAATGAGTAGGAATATAACTTACATCTGTGTATTTGTTATTTATTTAGCTCATGTTCCAAATGAATTTTATTCCAAAATTCATGGACAAGCATTAATAAATTGTGTTTATTAGATTTATACTGATATGTGTATGTGTGTGTATATATATATATATGTCGTTTTTAGCAAATGTACCTGCATTGCCATATCCATACATGTTTTTCGACAAATATTTAACTTACAGCTCTTTTTGCTAAATATTCTGCCGGCTAGCTTGCAGTTCTTGGAAAAGCCCAGATGCCTGACTCACTTTATACAACTAAGCCTTCAAATGCCATGGCCTATTAACCACAATCACAGGCTCCATGTCTAAAAAGAAATGATGACTGTTTCTAGGGCTACCTTTGCCAACCAAGTCTCAAGGTGAGGACAGACATGATGTCACTGTCACATCTAAACAGGCTAAGGTATTACTGTAATTACTGAGCCCTGAAATCAATGTCTGTCAGCTCCTAGCCTCAATATTCCTTGACATCCATTTCTAGCCTGGGGGCCAAAATGTCATGTTCTGATGATTTGAAGATGCATTCTCTGGTGAGGGGGAACCAAAGGAAGCCCCCAAAGAACCAGTTTTCACGGACTCACATTGCATTTTAGTCTCCTGGTTATCATGGGTTATCGGCACTTTATAGTTAGCTGACCTGCTGACTTCAGGGAAAGCCCAGTGGCAAGGAGAGCATCTCTAGTCACTGCTCTGGGTGACAAAGTTGGGAAAGGAGATTCCATGTGAAGATTGGAAAGTTCTACCCCCAAACCACACCTCTGAATGGCTCAGAGGCATGTATATCAAAGTGGATCTCTATTTGTTTTTGGCTGGCTAAGTGGGAGGAGGAATGTTGAAGAGCCCAGGACATTCCCATAGAGAATGTCAATGGGCCTTGCCTGGGTTTGCTGGTCACAATTTCCTCCTGAGTGAATTCTGCTGCAGATAAACTGGCTCAAGCACAAATGTTCACAGCTGCATGAAGGAGGTTGCAGGGGACATAATGGCTGCTGTGTGTTCTGGAGTACAAACAGTCCCACACAGGCCTGGGCTTGAGAAACAATGGGCAACAAACAGGCTTCAATACAATGCATTCATTTCCCACAACATTGGGTGCACTGAAGCCCCGTAGCTGTTCCACCTGGCAAGCTCTCCACTCGAGGCCACCCTTTCAGAAATCTGCTGTTCATTGACAATGAAAGACATATGAAAAGAGATGAAATGGCAAATGGTAGGTTCTTTTTTCTTCTCTGCATTGCAAGGTATAATTAAAACTAGACCTTTTATTGCTCAGATCAAACAACGTGGCCAAAATACTGGAGAGTTGTTAGAAGCTGTTTCAATTTTAAGTCTTTCTGACATCAAATGCTTGGGATTCACTATCACATCTAAAAATACTAGGGTGAGGTACACCAGGATTCTCTGCTTTCCAGGAAGCCAAATGGCTTGTGTGAGCTCGTGTCTTTGCCCTGCTTGAATCTCCATCCTCGTGTGCATGAAAACACCTCTGAGAATCAGTAGAAGACCGCTGCTCTAATAAGACAAGCTGATGATAACAACAACTAACATCTACCGAGCGTCTACTGGGTAGCAAGCCAGTTCTAACTGCTTGAGTCCTCACAAGAGTCCCACGAGGGGTACACCATTAGGCCCCACTTATGGACGAGGCAACTAAGGCACAGAGAGGTCAAACAATTTGGCTAAGCTCACTCTTAGTGTTTTCAAATACATACCCCGGGCCTTCCTTGAATCCACTTTGCTGGGCAATGCGCCACCTGTAATTGCTCCACTCCGTGTTTGTGATGAAGCAGCAGCTGTAACTCTTGCATGAGATTGGCACATCTCATTGAGGGGGGCGGAGTGGACTTCTAAGGTAGGAAGTGTTTTCATGAGATACAAGAGAAATGTGGGGAAGAAACCTAGATAGTTCTTACAGGGGACCCATGTCTTTTGTGTTTTCTGAGAAGGGAATGAGCCTGGAGCGGCAGCCTGACAAGGCTGCTGACTTCCCTGCAGACAATCAAACACCAGGAGACCCTCCTTGGAGCTGCTGGGGAGGCCAGGTCCCCTCTACTGAGTGCTGCTGACCCTTCCGGCTGGCTGGGCTGTCTCTGAGTATCAAATGTGCCTGAACATTGGTTAAGATGTTGGAGGAGTCTCGTGGGGTCAAACAGTGACTATGGGAAAGGACGGGGCAGGCTGGAAGCAAGCTCACCAAAGCGGAAATAGAAGCACAGAATCTTGGGCCTGAAGACAAAGTTAGAGACTATTCAGCACCTCCTTTTATAACCGAGAAGCAGGGAGAGGACGTGCCCCCAGTTAATATAACTCAGGTGGTTCAAGACAGGAGGAATAAAAGCAAAGTTGCCTCTTTTTACCTATGCAAAAGAACAGATCTACTCGAGTTTTTTGTTACTTATTCACTTAACAAGTGAAGACTGAAAGCTGTATTCATTAACGACCTTCCAAAAGCTTACAATTTCCCCAGGAATACCTGATATATGACTATAATTATGGGTGGACTAAGATAGCCACTTCTCTTGTGAATCCACAGAAACATACAAAGAAAGGAGACTTGACTTCCAAGGACGATCAGGTTAGGCTGGTGGCAACTGGAAGACTTTCTAGGGGTGCACTGTGTTCTGCATTGAGAGAGATAAAAGGGGTGTATGGCAGTAGAGAAAAAGTAACATGCATTCAGTGCAGAAATACCACTTGTACCGAAGAAAAGAGCAACAAGAAGTGAGAGCTGTGGACAGGGGCAGCAAACAGCCTTGCTTGTTGGCACAAAGTGTCTCTAGCCACCATCATGAGAAATGATATTCTGAAGGGACAGCAACTGTACAGGCATTCTGTCACCCGTGAGGCAGCTAGCTAGCTGTATGACATGAACCACTGAGAATCTGCCCTGGTGTCATAGCAATGGGATCAAACCAGTTTGCAGGCTAAGCAAGGAAATGACATGCCCTGTTTCTCAGCACATCACATTAGTGACCAGTCAGAGATCTTAACACTGTCTCTGAGCTACGCATACCTGTCCAGGTGGGGCTTGAGCTTCTTCCCACCTGTAAGGCGTGATGCAGGCTCCAGCGATACAACAGACAAAATGGACTCAGGCCTGCTCTGGGTGTGTGCTTTGTACAGTACACATTATCAACAATTCCAGGAGTAAATCAGCTTTTTAAAAATCACTCAAAAGTTAGGAGGCCTAGAAATTCTCAGAAGCAATCAATAGTATGCTCTATGAGTGCTTAAATGAGTGTAGCCATGGGGTTTGTTCTACCCAGTCACTGCCTCAAGCACCTATTTATTACCCCTGCTTCCCAAGAGCCAGTGCACACTATGGATGCCTTCCTACCTGTACCCCCATTCCAGGCGTGCTCTGTCACTGCAAATGTGAGGTCGTTCGATGATTACTGGACTGGTGTCATAGTGGATACTGCTGCCTACCATTTGGCAGACCCATCAGGAGGGAAACTGCTGGGAGTGACCATGAGAAATCACAGCAAAGGACCCTTGAAGCTAGAGGCACGGACTAAGCCCTGTGAGGAAAGCCCTCGTTATTGGCTATTCTTCTACATTTACCCATTACCCTTTTGATCAGTCAGGGGCAGGTGTTTCCCTTTGGGCTAAATTAGAACTGCAGGAAGGATCTCAGGAAGCTGGGAGGCTGAACAAGTGAAGGGCTTGGATTTTTTTTTTTTAACGATTTATTTATTTAGAGAACTAGGGTAGAGGCCAGAGGGGCAGGGCATGAGAGGATTCACCAGAGACAGAGTTGGGAGCAGAACAGGCAGACAGACTGAAATACACTGCTGAGGGGAGCAGCAGGTGGGTCAGGAGAGGTCTGCCGCACCATGTGGGTCAGCTCCCTGACCGGGGATTGAACTCCTGCTGCCATGGCTTCAGAGAGCTTCATAGTGTGGTGCTTTAACCCGTTGGGCCACCAGAGAGAGCCCGGGGTTGGATTTCAATAAAGGAGTTTCTCTTGTTTTTGTGGCAGCACTGAATGGACAGGACTCCCTCTGCTAATAGGGACTGGTTGAAGAAAAGGACTCATCTAGATGAAAATGAACCATCAGTTTATTTCTAGTAAATCAACGCAATAAAAAATAAATTAGTAATATGTCTGAACCATTTGTCCTGAGTTTGTACTACCTTAGCGGTCTTCTCCAAAGCTGCATTTCTTGATAGTTGATGTTTAGAAATAGATGTATTTAGAAACTGGCATGTGCTTTCCACCCTGTCTTCTTTATTGTCATCCTTTACTTCTTCATGGCTTCTTCCCATCTTAACTTGACCCTACCATGGTAAGTCCAGGAGTTCAGGTCAGAGAACTTGCTCTGTGGCGAGCAGTGGGACAGCGGCAAGACCAGAGCCCAGGGACACACAGGTAATGTCCAGATGAGGCTGTTCAGGCTGAAGGAACCAGCTCAGGTTAGCTTCTCTTCCCACGCTGACAAGCGTCCTGGCGCTGGCTATTGCCGATATGCTTACCTCTCTTCTTTTAAACCTACTCATCATAAGCTACATTATGGGGACACCTGTTTGTCTCGCCAAGGTTCATAGATGAATAAAGACCTACAGGACCCACTGGGACCTGGAATTAGGACTCAATGTCAGAGAAGTGAGAATTACTTGGGTTCTGAGTTTTGGCTTTAATATTTCACTTATTTATCTCTGAGTGTAAAAGAAGATTTGGACTTACTAGCTCTTTATTGTTGAAGTCACTGCTCAGCGTTATGATAAGAACAAAGAACAATTTTTTTTGTTGTTGTTGTTATCTACCTACTCTGTTGGGAAACTTTATTTCCTTAGTGCCTGGGTGGAAGTTTGCTGTGAGGAGTGATTAGGAACTTGTGACTCTAAACTAGCAGGGAAACATCACCTCTCCAAAGGTTTTCCTGCTAGGTGTGGACATGATTTACCAAGTCACTCCTGGCTTCCCAAACTGGAACTTCTTTATAAAGTTTTAACTGTAGTCAATTCAAAGATGGTGGCCAAATAACTTGTACTTAAAAAAAAAAAAAAGTCACCTGAAGTTAGAGCAGCACGACTGTTTTAGCCATAATTAAGTTAAAAAACTAAGATGTTATATCCTTCTAACAAAAATCAAGGTTCAGGCCTTAAAAACATTATTTTCATCATTTGAAATAGGTTGTGAGACTCAAGACTGAGATGACTCTGAAAAGAAAACAAAGATGAATGAGGAAAATGGTAGCATTAAGAATTACATATTTGGCCCTCCCTGGTGGCGCAGAGGGTTAAAGCACAGCACAAAGAAGCTTAAGCTACTTCCTCATGAGTTCGATCCCCGCCTGCCCTGGAGGTGATCCACATGGCGTGGCAGACCTCTCCTGGCCTGCCCGCTGCTCCCTGTAGCAGTGTACTTCATCGATCTGCCTGTTCTGCTCCCCACTCTGTCTCTGGTGAATCCTCTCACCCTCCGCATCTCTGGCCTGTACCCCAGTTCTGTACAAATAAATAAATAAATCTTAAAAAAAAAAAAAGAATTACATATTTGCATTTGTATATAACTGTGTCATGAACACTCAGTGCTAAGATTTTACACTGATGGCCACGTTTAATCCTCACAATGCCACTGGAGGTAGGTACTCTACTGTCTCTAGTTAAACTCAGAGGTGAAGTCACTAATCCCAGCTCACTTATCACAGGTAGCAGTGGAGACTCACACAGGACTGGCTGTCTTCGGAGTCTGTGCCTTTTACCCCTCGCCTCCTCATGTGGTCACAGCACGAGAGGTAGAAGAACAGTTAGTTTAGTTCCCTCTTACTGAGTTCCAGAGGGGTAAAGCAACATGCTGCTAATATATAGTAAGACATGGATCAAATTGTACAAGTGGCTTCTATTAAATTTGCTACCATTTATTTCTAAGAAATCTGAATGGAGCCTCTTTCTCTACTAGCTTTTACATTCCTGGAAGCTGGAGCTAGGAAGATAATGGCCTTTGTTTGAATATGACAGTACCAAATGAGGTAGGTGGGATATTATCTCATTACTGAAAGGTTGACCTGCTCCCATTAGTCACAACTGTCAAGCTTGGGCTTGAGCAGCCATGGATTACAGAGACAGGAGCAGACTGGGAACACCAAGGGGCTGCAGGGCTTGTCTATCTGAGCTCAGGTCCACAAGTCAGGTGAGCACAGAGAAGGTCATGGGGCTGAGGCTAAGTAGACAGAAATCCCCTGAGCAGTTAGGACTGACTTAGGCCAGAGGCCTTAGGACACAGAGGCCCTGTCTGGTGCCTCTGCCTCAGGACCTGTGCATGGAAGCCCATGTCAATGTTCAAGGCATAGTAGATGGCTTGTAAGCAAGTTTGACTAGAACTTCCACATGTATTCAGATAAATATCACACTGGAAAGAAGGCTGGTTGTTTTTAAAAACATACTCATTATATTGAGCTTCCATATGACCCAGCAATCCCACTCCTCTATCTACCCAAAAGATACAAAACACTGATTTAAAAAGACACCTGCACCCCCATGCTTATTGCTGCTTTACTTACAATAGGAAAGACATGGAATCAACCCAAATGCCCAAAAGTAGATGACTGAATTAAAAAAATATGGTACATATACACAGTGGAATATTACTCAGCAATCAAAAGAAATAAACACATGCCTCTTGCAGCAACATGGATGGAGCTAGGAGGGATCATGATTAGTGAAATAAGCCAGAAAGAAAAAGAAAAATACCAGATGGTTTCACTCATAGCAGGAGCATAAAGGACCAGGCGAGGAAATAATAATAAGGAACAACTATATACCAGAGACATTTTATGGGAGTGGAGTGGGGAGTGGGATAAAAAATGGGGGGCGGGTGCACAGGACTAGTATGATGGCACACGGTGAACTGGTAATGAGAAGTCCATGGGGATTACAACTGAAATGGAAAAAGGCATTCTCCCAAATAAACCATAATAATAATAATACAGATTAAAAAAAACATACTCATTATATATCTAACATTGAATTGGTGGTTAATATCATTGCTTAATCTAAATAAAGAGTTAGTCTCAAGATATTTTGTAGATTTTTAAATGACCAATCTCTAAGGTATTAAAGGGCTCTACTGAGTAGACATGTATTTTGAAGGAATGATGCCTAGTATATACGAAATAATAGCTATCTAGTGATTCAGTAGGTGAATCTTCATCAACACAAAAGGGTCTATACTTTTTTGGAACTTTATTGGGAGGACTACATGAACCCCAAATCACTAGGAACCAACACATAGATGAAATACTATCATTTGGAAGCTTTCTCACTCCCCGCAAAAATTAAACAGACTTAGGAAAGAGATCCTGGGTGAGTATAGAAAATGTTGGGAGAGTAGAAAATCTTTGATGAAGATTTTTCATCTTTTTGCTTCTTCTTATAAACTCATGCAGAAAAAGATTTATTCAGCTGTCTAAAATCTGTGTGTGCTAACAGCAGGTTAAGAAACAAGTTACATGCCAGATTATTAAATGTCACATGTGGGAGCATCTGAAGTTGAGATTCAGTCACTTCACTGCCTTCAACACCCACATGACAGAAATGGACCACAGGACATTGGCCCAGAAAAGCAGGGGAACTAGAAGAATGTTTAGGGGATACTCTGGTATTTGTACCATGTAGCCAGACCCTTTCCCTCAAGTCCTTTGCTCCTTTTCTCCAAATGAATCTTCCATCTCATTGATGAGAATACTTGTCTAGGTGACTGAGGGTATGAGCTAGTCATTAGTTTTAATATCTTTTAAGTAAATACAATGCACAATTCCTTTTTAATTCAATTCCAAAGACCCTCCTGCTTGAAATCAGATATTCAACAGGATAAATGATTGAACAACTTGGAAGTAAGTGAAGAAATAAGTGCATCTGCTGTTTCTAAGACAGTCAGAGACAATAGCAGCTTTCCATTCCTCTCCCACCGTGGGGCATAGTAAAGCAAAATCAGCCTCCAGAACGAAAAACCTTTCTGAAGAGGCAGTCGGTCTTATTTATTGACTGACATACAGTTTCCCACCTTCACCATCTCTGGGGCACGGCTGAGTGGTATTATTCAAGTTCATGCTGTGCAACTGTCAACCCCCATCCATCTCTAGAACTCTCCCCGTGTGGCACAACTGAAGTGCTGTATCTATTAAATACTGTCCCCACTCATATCTCTTGTGCCATTCCTAATGACCACCATTTTACCTTCTGTCTCTATGAATTTGATTAGTCAAGGTGCCTCAGACAGATGGAACCATGCCATCTTTGTTTTGGGGATTAGTTTATTTCACTTAGCACACTCCACACCTCATTCTCATTATTTGAATACGGGGCTGTTGTGGTGTGATGGGAGATTTTTTTCCCTTTCGAGGCTGAGTAATTTTCCATTGTATGTGTTTTTGCTTAATCTGTGGACAGTTAAGTTGCTTTCACCCCATGGTTATGGTGACCAGCACTGCTACAAACATGGGTGTCAAGGAAATAGCAATTTCTCAACTTAGGTTTCTGTGCTGCAGAGAAGGATGACTGGGTTGGTCTTGATGAAGGGTAGAAATGGGACAGGGGAGATTTTGGTGTCCCTCTGAAACACCACCAACATTTTAAATTATGTCAAGACTTCAAAGAATTTTGCTGTAAACATCTTCAAGCAATGTACTAGTTTCTCTTCAAAACAAATTGTTGTAAACCACATTGTTTTCCTCTTGGACTTGTTGACAGTATTTAATCTTTCATGACATAGTCCAGAAAAAGGATTGAAGGAGGAAGTAGAAATACCACATTTATAAAAACCTTCAAGCCACCAAATATTTGAATGTAACTATTTATTAGAAAGCTAGTATACTTCTATGCAAAGCTAAGTATAAGTTTTCTTGAACCACACCTTATCTATAGGCAATATTAACCTACATTGAATGTCAACATCTTTACATCTTTTTTCTAAAATTATCATCTCATTGTCTGTCCAATCTGCCCACAGTACATATATATATATATAGTGCATAGTGCCTAGTGCCTGGGGTATTTTCCCCCTGCAAAATGGGAATGCAAACAGATGGAGAGTAAGTGGTTTGAGCTAATATCATTCTTTTTCTGCCTGAGAAAACAACAGTACAAAAAATTTAAAGGTTTTGGTTTTAGGGAGTGTAATTCCTGTTGTATACAAGAAGCCTAGTTTCTTTACTCACATTTCAAAGATTAACAAAAGACAAGGCTAAGGCAGGAAAAATTAAGAATCCAGGCATGAATTTCAAGAACTTGTAGCAGGGTGAATGTCATGCATTATTTCTGTCCATCTGAAGGATTGTGAGTTAGGGAAGATGTGAATAATATCTGGGTAGAAAAATATAGTCTATCTAGAGATATATTTGCAACAACTGACCCTTATCTTCCTTTTAATGTTTATCAAAAATATGGAAACAATTTCTTACCATAAAATCTCTCAAGATAAATATTGCTGGTATTTTGCTTTGTTTTCCTTCATTCACCATTATTTCTTGTTCTCATTTTTCAGGATTGGACCAATTTAGAATAAACTAATTAAGAGATAGGAGCTAATCATTACAAAATTGAGCACTATTAGGCCATATTCTTGCACATGTTAATCTTTAGTACAAAAGTTAAGATGCCAGTATTAGGCTACATAAAGGGAGCAACTCTGAAAAAAATGGACGCCTGCCAACTGCAGAAACATGCTGTCCAGAAAAATCACTGATTGTAAAGAACATCCTCTCTCCTTATATAAGCTACCAGATGTTGTTGAATTTAAAAAGGAAAAAGAAATGTTGATGAGTCATAGGGTGCAACCAAGCTAAGCAAAGTTTAGCAGCTCTTTTAATTAAATCACATTGTATGTGTAACAATGTTACAAACTGAGAAGATAGAGATTGTGTCACAGAGAAATTAAAATTTTAGTATTCAAAATACAATTTAAGCCATAACCTGAATGATTTTGAAAGAGATGTCATTTAGGAGCTGAATACTAAATGTCCATCTAAAATGTAGTCCATCTAAAATGTTTTCATGGGCATTTGCCTTGTGAGAACTTATACCTTTATCAAGCGTATCCTGACCTGAGGAGGTATACAACCACGTGTTTTAGCACCAGAGAACAATGCCTGTTATCACATGCTTATTTAGAACATCTTCATGCCTTCATACATATAGATGAAAGGACTTTTTTTTTTTAGATGAAAGGACTTTCAGAAGTCCCACCATCACTTCCCACTTTAGGTTGTTTTATTTCAGTAGATTGGAAACCATGACAATTGATATTCAGGAATAGGGGCTCAGTCTTTACCTCCTGAACATTTTAATTAAACCCTAAACCACTTAGTCCCAAATTTCTAAGTTTCTTTACTATTTCTTTAGAGACCTTTGCAATTTTTGCAATTGCAAAGCAAACCAATCTAATAGCACTTTTTTTTCTTTGCAATTTTTTGCAATTGCAAAGCAAACCAATCTAATAGCATTAATTCACTTTCTGGCTTTGAGCATAGTGTGTGACCTTGTATAAGTGATTTTAATTCTCTGGGTCTTATTTCTAAAGTGAAGATGCTAATTCCTACCTGACTAAATCTTAAACTGAGAATTATTATTTTTATGTAGTGAATAACCCACAATAGTTGCAGTCAAAACATCCATGAAATGTCAACAAATTTAATGCCTGGTCTTGTTTTACCACAATATGGTTTGTTAAGCTCATCATGGATCTCTTTTGAATACAAATATGGTGATTTGTACAGTCACCCAACAGTTATGCAGGCTAAGTTATTTTCTCCAGCTATTGATGAATATTCTTTACCTGGCAGAACCAAAAGTCTTGTTAAAATAGAGACAAATTATATCAATTTATTTCCAGTCAAACTACTATGTCCCTCAATATTAGATTATATATCAGACAGCATTTTTTAATTGTAAATTCCTAATGGTTAGTACTCACTAATTTTGATTTGGTAATTATTATTTCTCATGTAATAGGATGGATGGATAGATAGATACATAGACAGATAGACATATAGATACATAGTGATATAGATATATTATTGAAATGTGGAGAATGACCTGCCTTCTCCAGCTCAGTGTGGCAAAAGCTACCATAAAGACTATTCTTTCAGCTGTTTAATTTTACATTGGTTTATATTAAAGTACTTTTTACTGATGTAGCTTTGGTTTGCAACACTGTATATGGTTTAGTAGATAGGTTCACAACTTTTCAGATATGCTACACATCATGCTCACCACAATAATCCTCCACCAGAACCAAGAGTCTCCCCCACTTGTTCCTACTCCCACCTTCTGCTTCTGGTATCTTCAATTATGCAGTCAAAATTGTTTTGTCTGTTCCTTTCTTTATGGTCCAAATATAAGCAAAATCATCCAGTATTCCTCTTTCTGACTTCATTCAGCATAATCTCCTCCAGTTCCACCACAGTATGACAAATGGCAAGATTTCATACGTTTTACAGCTGAGTGGTGCATATATATCATATCTACTTTATCCATTATCTATTTCTGGGCATTTAGCTGTTCCCATAATACCATCACTGGTGACTACTTTCTGATTTTCTCTCCACAATGGTAACTGAATCCAAATTTTTCAAATGAAGTATGCTACCCCACCATTAGTTTTATAATATCAAATTAGGTAAGAAACTTTTACATTTTTGGTTTACAGTAAATAAACTCAGTGATATTAAATAAATTAATGTTTTGCAAAAGAAAAGGAAATACTATTTTTCCCAAGGTGACATTCTTGGATATTACTGTCAAAACATTGTCTAGTAGGAAAAAGAATTCAAGAATGACTAAACATGTGTATTTAATGAATTTTTATTTTCAGCATTAAGTACCACAAGTCCTCAAAATTTTGTGAAGATTCTTTATTAATTTTAATAAACATGGTCTGCAAATATGATACCCATGTTTACTAAACTTCAGCATTAAAGCAAACATTTTAGTAATACATACTTTATGGATAATTTTATATTTAAAATCATGTGTGTCTTCATTTCTATATAAATGTGGTGGAGCAAAAACTCTATTTAAAACATCCATTTTGGTAGTTTGAGACATTGGCCAGTTAGCACTAACAATCTATAATTTGGATACTGATACTTTTATGGCACAAAACAAGAAGGAATTCCCTTTGCCGGTTTCCCCCTTGAGGTCTGGGTGTGGTTTATTTTCTTAACTGACTGGAACAAAGATATGCAGGAAAATCTTTGACAACTAAAATTCCCTTGTTTTTACAAATAAGCATAAGGAGGAAAAAGAAAACCTCAGATCAAGCTTGGTTCACTCCTTTGCTTATACTAAGGCACCTATTGGATTTTATCCAGGTTAAGAAAAATAAAGCCATGGGGTAATGTATATACAGTAGTATACTTAAGCTACTAGCTCACACACTTTTAATGGCTGAAAGTATATAAAAAATATAAAGGCGGAAGAAAAACAATAAGCAGTTTTGAAACATAGTAAGATTCCTACCCTTTATTAGTTTAAGCAAAGCTAGAACCTAATAACAATATGCCACCTATGGTTCAGAACCAAACAAAGGCAGCTTAGTTGTTTATTTTTCATTTGCTCCTTTTATGAAATGAGGAAAACCAGCTCGATTGACACTCAAATTTATTTTCAATTAGAAGGCCTAGAAATTAGAAAACATTTCATAAATACATACTAGCTTAGTATTAAGAAAATTACCCTACTCCTCTCCAGGGCTTCCATTTGCTCATGTCCCACATGATAAAAGGATGCAGCTTAGACATTAGGGCCTTGCTGCCATTGTATTTTTTCTAATTAAAATGCAGAGTATTAAGCACAGTTGAGTACATCTAATGCACACATGACACACTGTTATCACATACCGGAAGCTCCAATCAAGAGCACTGAGCAAAGGCTCATTTCATAACATCATTAAGATTCATTGTACGCTGTGCTTCAGAAAAGCTTTGTCAAAGCAGATAATAATGGCCTGTCAGAAATGGGCAAACAGAAATTTATATTAAATTCTCTTTCTCTCTCTTTTTAGCATGGGAATCTAGTTCATTCCCATGGGCTTAGGACTTAACTAAAATGTTTCCGGATTGCAAAATATTAGCAAAATAGAGTATAAGGAAAAATGAAGTGAAAAATATTTGAGTAACTAGATGGGGTGTGGTAATCAAGTAGAATGACTATGTCAAATCCAAAGAAGATAAAGTTCTGGAGTGTGAGACAGACAGAACTTGAGTCACAGGCCCAGTGTTTAACTGAAGTTAAATAAAAGTACTTTTTCATTTAAGAGTTTTTATTGCTCTTTATGTTACTCTCAGAGAGGAAAGCTTTCTCATTAAGACTATTTTCTTGTATATGCTGAGTGAAGACCCTAGGGAGATAATTTGATATGCTGGCTTCCAGACTGTTGTTGTAAGGATATTATCCGGACATTCATTGGTGAGCTTTACTTTGTTAGACATGGTAACTTCTTTTTGCCATCTTCACTGATCACGCAGAGGTGCTGAAATCATAAAAGGTTTTAAATGCATTGGTTTATTCACAAAACAGAAGGCACAGAAAGTGTATTGTATTATTATTTATTGTACATCTTAAGTGTCTGTTTACACATGTATGTATATAGATACGCAAAGTCAAAAGAGGTCCATTCAAATGTTTGACAAGGTTTTCCACTCTTTTAGTTTTGAGCCGCATTTCAACGGGCTCCCTAAGTCTGTAACAACCACAATTGCTGAGGACTAGTATAGAAATAGCCGTCATCTACACAATATTGAATTTTACTGGACCCTTTCTGGGTTCCAAGAAATGTACTAGGACTAGTTTGATTGCAAGTAACAGATACGGAATCAGGCTAATGTAAATAAAAAAAGGGGGTTTATTGGTAGGATCCTGGGGTAACTCCAGTAGCAAAGGGAGAGCTGTGCAATGAAGTAACTGGGAGGCTGAGTTCAGGGTAGCCCCGAGTTCAGCCCGGGTGTTGTCAGTGCTCTCTGATAGTACATTGGCTTAAGCCCCAAACTGTTGGTCTATCTGACTATTGGTTTAATATTTAATTATTAGGACAGAGAGTGAAACTGAGAAGTCTACTTTGGGTCAGTGGTCCACCTCCTGCTCACTTGGCTTTGTTCAGGGTCACAGTTAGTGATCCACTATGGGGGTCCATGACTACATATCAAAGCGATTGCTCCCAAAATGGAAATAGTTACGAGCTGCATTCCACGATCACTGGAGCCTGCTAGAGTTCAAACACCAACACAAAAAAGTTTATAGACAGTTTGCTACTAATACAGCTTAGATGGGCATAGTGAAATGACGACTGTAGAGAAAAAAAATCAGTATCAAGACACAGTTCTGTTTTTTGTTTCCTTATTATAAAGCAGGTTTAAAATGCATCATAAATGTTTCCATGAATGGGGGATGTTTAGATTAGGAATGTAAAGTGGGGCCTCACTGGTGGACAAGAGGTTAAGTCTCAGCTCAATCATCACTACAGCCTGAGTTCAATTCCAGCCAGTGAGGTGACCCATATATGGTGCAGCAGACTGCTACTGTTTTGCCTGCTGCTCCCTCAGCAGTGTACTTCGTTGATCTGCCTGTTCTGCTCCCCACTATGTTTCTAATGAATCTCTCACCCCCTGCACCTCTGGCCTAGACCCCAGTTCATCTACAAAATAAATAAATACTAAAAAAGCAAATAAAATACTTTTAAAAAGGAATATAAAGTGCCCAGATTGTGACACAGAAGAGACTTAATAAACGACAGCCCTCATTACCACTAGTTCAGTAACTGCCTAAGTTGAGGTCATAGTTAAGGTCTTGGTGAAAGGGTCAAGGAATTTGCATGCAAGACTTACACGTAGATTTCTGAAATAGTTTTTGTAACTTAAGGTATAGCCCATCACAAATAAGTTTGGAATCTCAAATCCAACATCTAGACAGGAGAGGAAAGAAACAAGATTTAGTGAACATAAGTATAAAGTCACCAGATGCTATTGTTAGTACTTAACTGAAGACATTTTACTAAGGCAGAACAATTCTATTGTTCCAACATAAGCACCCTCGAATGATTTAATGCCAAAGGAAACATTCTCAAAAGCACAAAGTACAATTCACCAAGAAGGTGTTACAATACTACAATACTGAGAAGGTGTATAGGCTCTTACAAGTAGGAAGTGATCTGACCCCACTGGTTAAAAGACTGGAAAGCAAAACCTGGGAGACATGAAAGGAAATAGGAATTGCTCAGTTTGAGGAAGAGAATGCTAAAGGTTATTTTAATATTAGCCCTGGAATCCACAATGCAGGCATTAATTAGCTCTTCATCTCTACTGAGGCCAGAATGAGAAGAAATGGATTTAAATGCAATCTGAGGTGAGGTTATGCAAAGGAAGAGTTTATTGAAAGGAAGATGGCTTTTATTGAAAAGGATGTTTAAGGAATGGAGAATAGCTCTCTTTCAGAGGTCCTGAAATAGAACAAATATGCCTATAGGCCAGTGATTTTTCAAACGCTGTCCAGTTTTTTTGAATTTATGCTTACCATGGCATTGCTGATGGGAAATTGACTTGTTCACAGTCAGGAAACTGTATGTTGGTGCACTAGTGGACTTCGGGCATGGAGAAAGTTATCGCCACGGTGAAGAGTCACCATCATTTTCATCCTCTGACCCATGGTGCCTTCACATTGAGAAACCAACTGGTTTCTGCTCACAAAATGTGCTCTAGGTAGGAACTTATTTTCTAGGGGATTGCAACATACGTCCCTGTCCCTGTTCGGAAGTCTGTTATCTCTCCCAACTGGAGGCTTGTTTTGGGAAAAATAAGAAGCAGAAGCAAGAGCAAAATAAAAGATGACAGAGTGTCCAGAAGGTGTTGTAAAGAGTCAATCATGAGAAAGGAGCAAAAAAAAAAAAAAGAACACAAGTCCTCAGAAATCCAGAAAACAAAAACAGAGTTTCTGAGCTCACTAAAACAATTATTCTAGAAATGTTGATGAGAACAATAACAAGGATTTCAGAGTGAGCAAGGCAAGCCCTATAACTGGAATGGCAACTCAGACTAGGAAATACCAGTCCAGAAGGCCAAACCTTCCGAGCCGTCATGGGATAAGAGGACTGTGAGTGTTTATTGCTGCTTTATTTACAATTGGAAAGACATAGAATCAACACAAATGCCGAAAAGTAGATGACTGGATTAAAAAGATGTGGAACATATACACAATGGAATATTACTCAGCAATCAAAACAATAAACACATGCCTTTTGCAGCAGCATAGATGGAGCTGGAAGGGATCATGCTTAGTGAAATAAGCCAGAAAGAAAAGGAAAAATACTGGATGGTTTCACTCATAACAGGATTACAAAGGACCAGGGGAGAAAAATAATAATAATAATGAACAGCCATATACCAGAGACATTTTACGGGGGTGGGATGGGGAATGGGAGCAAAAACAGTGGGGGAGGGAAGTGCACTGGACTATGGTGATGGCACATGGGTGACTGGTGGTGGGAAGCCCACGGGGATTCCAAATGAGATGGGAAAAGGCACAAAATGATGTAAAAATAAACTATTATATATGTGGACGGTGGATCAGTAGGACAGAACAGTCAGGAATCTGAGTATCTTATTTCTGGCAGGTAAGTGGTAAATGGGTGCAGTTTCTATACTTACATTTGCAATTCAGTGTTCCAGATACAGTGCAAGAGCAGTGACTAGAACCAGACAGCCTGGAGTAAAGTCTGACTCTCCACTTAACTGTCTTTGGCAAGCTGTGTCCACGTCCCTGATCTTTGAGAAGGGCATACATAGTGGCACTCACTTAGAGAACTATTGTGAAGATTAAGTAGGTTAATCTGTGCAGCTCTTGAGACAGTGAACTTGTAATTACTTGGATATGCCTGAAGTCAATGTATTGCAGCTTCCATTACAATTTTATCTACACAGTGTCTCCAATTAAAATTTTATCTACACAGTGTCTACATTATTTCTTTAGAAGATTTATTATAATCATCTTGTCTGCTTTTAAAGATATGCAGATTATACTGCCTACATCAGTAAACCAGCAGAAACAAGTTCTTGGGTCAATCTGCCTATAGCCAACCTAGTCTGGAACAAGTACATTTAGCATAGGAATAAAACTTCTTTTTAAAATAAAGAGTCACTGTCTAAATGTCACTGGCATATTACCCATCCATAGTGTTCTCTAGCTTTAATGTTTGTTCAGCTTGCTGATGAGAACTGTAGCCAAATTATCCCAAAGGCATTAGAACAAATGTGAGTTATAAAAATCAAGCTGAAGTCTGCCTATGCAAGTAAAAAAAATACGCCTCTAGTGTTAGAATAATAAATAATCAAGCAGCTTGTTTGTCCTTTCTGGCATCAGAACTATTCCTATTCTGAGGAGGAGGGAGAGGAAAGCGTCCCGGACAAGGAAAGTCCTGCAGAACACACGTCTGAAGTCAAGTGTGAAGATGGTATCTGGAGACATTTGCTCTGCTCATTCTCTGTGTTACTGAACTTTTGTTTGGAGGTGGTGGAGAGATGTCTCGGATTTCCCCTCTGTGTGCTTTTAAAATTCAGGCTTATTGAAGGTCAGCATTGTGCATTGTCTCCTAACAGTTCCTGGAAATGGCCTGAGAATCCCTCCAGGTTTTCATAGTGTCTCTTCATGTCCAGTTGGTGGACAGCAGCCAGAGAAGGATCCTGTGTGTCTGAGTCATTTTAGTGGGGTCAAATGCCCCTTTAACTCCTGAATTCTTTGTAGTTAAAGTGCTTAACAGAAAAACGAAACCTAAAAATAAAAATGTCCGATGCACCTAAAAAAGTTTCTATGAAAGATGCGAATTAGAAAACTTAGATCCTCTTTCGATTTTAGCTTAATTTTGGCGATCCTTTTATTTTTTCCCTACACTTTTTTTTTTTAATTGAGGTAACATCAATTTACGACCCTGTACATGATTTCAGGAAACAGGTTCACACCTCTTCAGATGTATGTGACCACCACACCCAAAGCATCCAAAATCCTCCACCACGGGCCAGTGGGTCCCCTCCCCTTTGTATTCCTCACTCCCCACTCCTCTTAGAGCGTCATTTCTGCAGTCTTATTTCCAGGGTATCTTACACTTAATCTTGTCAGTTCCTTTGTTTTCTATCTTTATATTCTATGTCTGAGCAAAGTCACCTGGCATTTGTCTATCCTCTCTTACTTATTTCACTTGGCCTCATCCCATCCAGTTCCATCCATGATGTTGCAAATGGTGAGCTTTCATCTCTTTTAAAGCCGAGTACCCTTCCACTATGTTTATATATCACAACTTATTTATCCACTCATCTGTCACTGGGCACTTAGGTTGTTTCTGTAACTTGGTAATTGTAAATGGTACTGTAATGAATATAGAGTGTATATAATCTTCAAATTAGTGTTTCTGCATTCCCTGGATACATACCCAGGAGTAAAATTGCTAGATCATATGGTAATTTATTTGTAGTACTTTGATAAAACTCCACACTGTTTCCTCAGGAACTGAAAAAAATCTATATCCTTACCAACAATATATGAGGGGTTTTTTCTTCTCCACACCCTTGCCAACATTTGTTGTTTTGGGTATTGTTTGATTTGGGCCATTTTCAAGTGAGCGGTGATTATTATAGTTCTGATTTGCATTTTCCCAAAGATAAGTGAAAGCAAGTTTTTTTTTTTTTTTTCATGTGCCTAATGGTCATCTGTAAGCCTTTGGAGAAGTGCTTATTTTACTCATCTGTCCATTTTTTGATTTTTTGATTTTTATATATTTTCTTTATGCTGAATTGTCTGAATTCTTGGTAGATTTTGGATGTTAACCCCCGTATTGGCTATGTGATATGTAAATCTCCCATTCAATAAGCCATCTTTTCATTTGAATAATAGTGCTTTTACTGTGCCTAACTTTTTTGGTCTGTTGTAGTTCCATTTGTTTGTTTTTGTTTCCCTTGCTGTTAGAGTCCCCAAAGACACTGAAATAATGCTGTGAATTCTTTTGTTTTCCTTCTATGTATTTTGTGGTTTATGATACTACATACAACTCTTTAACCCATTTTGAATTAATTTTGTGAATGCTGTGAGTAGTCTAGCTTCATTTATTTGCATGTGGTAAAAAAAAAAAAACCACGTTTGTTGAGCACTGTCTTTTCTCCATACTGTACTCTTAGCAACTTTCTCATAGATGAACTGTCCATTCCGGTACAAGTTTATTTCTGGACTCTAAATTCTATTCCACAGGTCTGAGACGACCCTCCTTTTTAAAGGCTCCATCCTCCCTAGAAAGGCTAGGGAGACCAGAAAGAATCTGCATATTAGCAAACCTCCACAGCTTCCACTTCATACAGAACACCATCAAGCAGGAATTTCTTACACATCAAACACCCTCCTACCCACCCCGCTCAACACAAGCCAAAACACTTACAGTCAGGTCTAAACTCTTTTCTTGGTGTTCTCTTCACGAACAAACTATCATAAAAAAAAAAAAAAAGAGACATCAGTGATAAAAATAAAAATCTCTGCATTGAAAATACAACGAAATATCATTAAAATATGCCTTTCAAATATACAATTTCCCTTCAGCATGTGGGAGATCATCATGGTCCTTTAATTCATGCTCCCGCTACTCCTATACCACATCCGTGATTCTGAATAAAAGGAAGCGAGCTGGACACTGGCATCAAGGCGAATTCAGCTGCTTTTGGAGACAGCTAATGGCTGTCAGGATAGACTCAAACACAGCAAGTATGCCCTTCCCTTTCTTCTCTCTCAGACTAGCAGTCAGATGGGTTATCTTATTCACTGAGGCCAAATCACATCACCTGAGAGCAAGGGTCATCTGTTTGCAATAGTTTCTGCTTTTGGAAACTTCCTCCTATGTTAGCAGCTCTCTTGAGCTTGTTAGGAAAGATAAAGATAATGGTGGGAGTCCCTTACTCACCTGGCTACCTTAATTGTGTTGGGTCTGTATTTCTCTAGGATGCTGAGCAGTGCTTTCATGGTCCTTCCAGTCCCAATGATATTCTTTGCAAAGAGGATAAACAAATCACCAAATGCACAGTCACTGTAACAGATTTTTCATACAGACATATGATTGTATTTCTCATTAATAATGCATCATATTTAGAACTGCCACCAAACTAAAGTAAAAATAGGAGGCAGAATTTGTTATATTTTTCTGACAGGTGCTTCTTTCTGGAAGCAGTCTATATTTCCTCCTGGAGTCCTTGAGCTCTGTTGAAACGCTAAATACGGCCTTTGGAGAGCATGTGCAGCCTCTTATTGAGTACATTTGGGCTCATGCACGCACATTCAAGGGCTAAATTTGGCCTGAGGTTATGTTACACAATACAAGACACATGAATTTTCATGGACATGGGATGTACATTGAATACACTGAATGAATAAACACCCTCCCCTTCCCCTCCTCCCCATTCAATAGGGGATTCTATGGCTGGAAAGTGAGATGTGTCTGGACAGCAGCTGGTCTCAGCCCGTGAATTCTGAGGGTGAAAGTCTGCGTGGCTGAAGCTCATCTACGCCAATGCTGCTGCACAATTAAGTAGAATGGGCAGCAGAAATTTATTGTCCTTAGGACAGAAATCAGCTGTCACGAGCTGATTATCAAAACAACAGGTCTGAATTTAGCTAGGGTTGGGCAATTCATTTGGCTAGAGGGTCTACTTCATGGGTTATTTTGAGGGAGAATAACTGCAGATACATATGGCACATAGGCAATTGTGTAACAATTGAAAATAGTTCTGAATTTCTGCCAGCTGATAAGGCAGGCGTGCTCCTGAACTAAATGTGACCATTTGCTCTATTAGTCCAGTGCTGCTATAGGACCATTCTTTCTCTTTTCTTTCCTAACTAGAAAACAAATTACATAAAATCACTGCTTTCTCCTGGATTGCCATTTTTAAACTGATTTATGATTTGGATGCTGGAGTTTGAATTGCCCAGTGATTAGAGATTATTTGCAACCACACTAAAGTAAGGGTGAAAAGAATTTTAACCATGGTTAATAATAAGTTCTGTATTTTAAAACTCACCATTAAATTACTTCAACCTCCAAATGTGGATAAGGAAAAGAAAGCTTACCTCAACAATAAGGATATTCTGAAATTAGAAAGCAATAACAACAGCCGTTATTTAAAATATAGAGCAAACTTGGCTCACAGGTTTATTTGCAGTTAGAACTCCACATTTTGCTGGCTGAGACTCCCCTAGCCACCAAATCCAAAAGCTTGGAGGGAATCTGGGCATCCCAAGTTCATTTTAACAGTTTCTCTGTAATTACTAGGTGCAGCAGCTACATTGCTGTCTATATTCAGGTTCAGACCAAGCTTATTTTAGAACCTGTACCTCGAAAGCTACCCCAAGTCAACCTCCAACCATATTCTAGCAAGTCTCACTCCATCCCACCCCTCCCAACATTCTTAGGGATACAAAACTCACTACTGTGAATTTACCAGGGAGATAAGCCAGCATGTGCTGCATTGCCAAAGGAGATAGTGATCTGTAGATGGATGATGCATCGACTGGACGGTTCTAGTCCCGTGGAGCCCCCAAATCACTGGGGAGTCTGTATTTACCCTCAGCTTTTCAAGAGAGAGGTGGGCTAGAAAGAGGGCTGTGAGGTGCTGGGTTTGTATTTTTTTTTTTT
>NW_004567131.1:25247277-25249081 GCF_000260355.1 Condylura cristata
TTCACCAGAGACAGAGTGGGGAGCAGAACAGGCAGATGATCAAAGTACACTGCTGAGGGGAGCAGCGGGCGGGCCAGGAGAGGTCTGCCTGGCCATGTGGATCTCCTACAGGGCAGGCGGGGATCGAACTCATGCAGAAGTGGCTTAAGCTTCTTGGTGCAGGGCTTTAACCCGCTGCGCCACCAGGGAGGACCTGCAGTGGCTTTTGCTTCTTAGTGCTGTGCTTTAACCTGCTGTGCCACCAGGGAGGGCCTGGGTTTGTATTTTTAATGACAGGGCTATATCCCTTGCTCTATGCTCCTAAGGCATTTCTCTAGTTCTCCCGTAAGGACTCTGACTATGTCTCACTTTAATTTTTTGTCCAGCAAGTCTTTAGCTTCCCCACTAAACTATAAACTCCATGAGAGTGGGAACCATGTTTGTCTTGCTTCAGTATACTCAATCTCTAACATGGTATCTGCATATTGATTTTCCATAAATACCGGTTGAAGATAGGAGTAACCAATCACACTTATTAATTGATTAGTATGCACATGTCAATACTGCCTCATGAAATTAAAACGATGTGTATACTATGCCATTCCAACTAATGAAACAGTATGGATGATCCCTTGAAGTAACAGCATCTTTATTTACATGGAGTCCTACATCTTTCATTTAGTCCTATGGTTGATTCATGTAATAAAATAACTGGAATTAACCTGATAGTTTAAGAGTCTTAAATCTAATCCAAGAGAGATTTAGCTAATAAAAATATTAAGCAACCAAGCAAAACTTGTTCAATTTTATATTATGTTATGTGTCAAATGTATCCTTTGGTGGAAATATCTTTCTGCAGGTGTTTTTCTCTGTATTATGGTATTTCTTTAATTTATTAAATTGATTTTTAAAATGCTAATTTTGTCATTAAAATGTAAGATTATTTTGTCCATTTAGGTCATGCCCTCATCTTCTCCCTATAGGGGAGTCCCATTGGTATTCTGAACACATTTGCTGTAAGTATAATCGTCAGCCATAACATTTAGTCAGGATGTGCATTTTCACTTTGATCATGGATCTATTAACCAGCCACACTACTTAGAGAACATTAACTTAATTTACTAATTGAGGGTCTTTTTGTTTCAATCTTACAAAGAAAAACCATTCTAAACTATGTTGATCTATATTTTTGCCTTAATAAGTGGTATACTAAAAAGGTACACTTTTTTTTTGAAAATTCAAAACCTTACCCACCAAAAGTCATCTTTGAAAAAGATTAGCTTTAGCTAGAAGTTGGGGGGTGGCTATGAAGAAGGAATTGGGTACACACTAATCTAGAGATATGTTGTCAAAATTTACTTAAAGTTTAAAATTAAGGTGACACGTATAAATGTTTAAAAACAAACAGAAAGTCTAAAATTTTCTAAATGTGTTCATATGTTAGTTTAAAATATTTAAAATGCTGATGTACTTTAAAAAAGTTACGATATTATGCATAGCCATCATTCTTAACTAAAACACTGTATCTAAAAAAAAAAAACCCACAGTTTTTTTTTTTTTTTTTTTGGTATGCCCTATCAATCCTCTTAGATTAAGGATCTCAATCTAAAGATCCTAGTGATTAGTACTCTCATATTTATATTTCCAATCCTGAATTCTCCCCACACCCAAATGTTTTGAATCTTGCTTGAAATTTGTTGACGTAAATGACTTGAAATATTATATAAGTCTTGAAACAGCCTATACTGCCTAAATTTAGAAAATTATAATGATTAACATCTTTTTTTTTAAAAAGGTTAACTTTTAGGCCCTCCCTGGTGGCGCA
>NW_004567131.1:25249681-25265300 GCF_000260355.1 Condylura cristata
GGTCTCCTCCGGGGCAGGCGGGAATCGAACTCATGCGGAAGCGGCTTTAGCTTCTCAGTGCAGTGCTTTAACCCGCTGCGCCACCAGGGAGGGCCTATTTCCTCGATTTTTATGTTATCCTCCCTTCTACTAATTTTGTGTCTTTTTGTTGTTGTAGGTATAGTATCAAGTTGCTTGCTAGGGATTTTTCTTGTTTCTTCATGTGGGCCTGTATCACAGTTATCTTCTCTCCTTAGAATCCCAGAATCTGGTAACTTGTATCCTCATTTTTCACTAATCTTAAGGTATTTTTTTTTGGATCTGTTTTAATTTCCTCTTTTACCCAGTAACAATTAGGTAGTAGGTTGTTTAGTCTGCATGTAGTCATGGTTTTTCCTGTTGTTTTTCTTTTTTTTTTCCTTTTTCTTGTATTTGATTTCTAACTTTATGGTATTATGGTCAGAGAAAATCTTGGTAAAATTTGGATCTTTGTAGTTTGACAACTGACTTGTAACCCAACATATGGTTTATTCTTGAAAATGTTCCATGTACACTTCACAAAAATGCCTATGTGGCAGTTTGTGGTTAAAGTGTTCTAAAGATGTCTCTTACATCTTTACTGCAACTCCTCATTTAAAACTGTTTTTTCTTTATTTATATTCTGACTTGCTGGTCTGTCCATTGTTGTAGGTGGGGTGTAAGTTCCTCTAGTTTTATTGTGCTGTTATCAATATCTCTTTTAAGTTCAGTTATTAAATGTCTTATGGATATTAGTGCTCCATCACTTGGTGTATATACATTTATGAGCATTAATTCCTGTTTTATTAGGCTCTTCATTATAATATGTTGCCTCTCTTTATCTCTTATTATCTCTTTCATTTGGAAGTCTATTTTTAGCTAATGTAATTAAAACTGTTTCTTATTTTGTTTATTGTCATTTGTTATAGGACTATTTTCCAGATTCCAAGTATCTGTCTTTGTTAGTAATATGGGTTTCTTATAAACAACGAAGATTGAACTTTCTTATGAAACCTAATAAAGCACTGTATATTTAAGGTTACTGTTGAGATAATAAGTGCTGATTGCCATTTTGTTAAATTTGGGGGGGCTGTTATGTCTATTTGTTGAGGTCTTTATGTTTTATGTTACATTTCCATTCTTTTGTGTCACTTCCATTATTTTTTTGTTGTTTAAAAGTTCTGCTGAGGCTAGTTCTTACTAATGGGAAAGTCTGGATTCTGAATCATCCTGACAGACCATGTTTTCATTCTTCAACCCCTCCTCCGTGTTTTATGATCCAGGTATCTGAGTCAGGTACTTCTATATTATTTCTTCTGTTACTTTATAATAACCCCACTAAGGCTTCTTTCATGTGCGGCTTGTTGATAAATGCTTTAGTCTTTTCTTTTCAGTGAAGCTCTCTACTCTTCCTGTCCTGAATGTCAATCTTGTAGGCTCAAGGGTTCAGGGCTGGAAATATTTCTCTTCAAGCATTTTAAATCTGTTTTACCATTCCCTCTGTGCTCGTAATGTTTCTATTGAACGTACGGTGACAGGCCGATGGGTGTTCCTTTATAAGTTATCTTTTTGCTTTGGGTTTTTAGTGTTCTGTCCTTGTCATTAGTTTTTCAACAGCTTTATTATAATGGGTGTCAGTGTGTGTCTGTCTGCTATTATTTTGGTTGGAGTTCTTTGGACCATTTGGATCACAACACCTGTTTTTTTCATGTGAGATGGTTTTCAGCAATATTTCTTTAAATAATTTTTATGCTTTTCTGCTTCTCTTCTCTTTCCGGGAATCCCATGATATGGGTATTATTTCTCATTAGGTAATCCAAACGGCTTTTACACTATTTTTTTTTTAAAGATTTATTTATTTATGCATACAGAACTGGGGTACAGGCCAGAGATGCGGAGGGTGAGAGGATTCACCAGAGACAGAGTGGGGAGCAGAACAGGCAGATCGACGAAGTACACTGCTGAGGGGAGCAGCGGGCAGGTCAGGAGAGCTCTGCCACGCCATGTGGGTCACCTCCGGGGCAGGCGGGGATCGAACTCATGCGGAAGTGGCTTTAGTTTCTCAGTGCAGTGCTTTAACCCGCTGCGCCACCAGGGAAGGCCCTATTTTCATTTTTTAAAGTCTTTTTTTCCCTATGTATTTCTATTTGTGTCTTTTCTAACAATGCTTTTAAGTTCATTAATTCTCTCCACTGTTTTTGTTTGTCTGCTATTGAGGCCTTCAACTGTATTTTTCAATTCAACATAGTGCTTCTTGGCTCCATTACTCTAATGTAATTGCCTGATAAAATTATTCTTGGTCTTTACTCTATTGTGGCTTTGGGTTCCTTAAGTCAGGTTCTGCATGACTCTCAATTCAACTCCTATCCAGTTTTGTTTTGATCAGTGTTGTTCAAACACTTGTTCAAACACTTCTTCTGTTTCATTTTTAGTTTTCATTGTTTGTAACAGGGGTGAACTTTGAGAGTGTTGCCTTTGCACCTATGAAATAATTTTAGAACTGGTACTGGCAAGGGTAGTAGATACAAAGGACCAGGGTAGTAAGGCACCCGCCAATCACCTCCACTGATGATCAGGGTTTCAAGCTTCCTACAGAGTTGTGGGTATAACTGTGCGGTGGGGGTCCACAGTGCTGCCCTCCTCTATGCCAATTCCTCAGTCCAAGTGTCCCCGTCGGCTTCCGCTTCTAGGCTATTTTTAAGCAAGAGATGCAATGCTGGGCATGCAGTGTAGTTGATATGGAGTCACAGGTCAGGAGTAGTTCTCTTTTATTTTCTAGCACAGAGACTTATCCTGGGGTTTGTTTGTGTTGTTAACAGATGCTTAAACTCTGTTTTATGCAAGTATTTGCTTCTAGTGTGGATTTAGTTCTTGGATGGGTGGCTGGGTATTAGAGGGGGTGGGAGCATGTGGTAGATATTCTGAATATCCCAACCTGGGCGAGTAGTAGTGTCTTCTAGGAGGGCACATAAATGTCCAACCTGTTTCTCCAAAACTGACTCATACTACAGCTGTTGTATGAGAGAACTTCAAGCTCAAGCAAGTAATTCTCACCCTACAGCCTGGTCCCACAGTCCTACAGATGTGCACCCTCTGTTCTGGATACCAACTTGTGTGTCTTCTTAGCCAGTGAAGTGTCTGGCATTTAAAGTCCCTGATGCTGGCATGTGTCCTGAGGCCCCAACTGTAGAGGGTCCCACACAAGTACCTCTTCTCTAAGACTGTATTACCCCTGAAGGCCTGCAAACACAAATTAGCTACAAAGACCACTTTAAGACAACTGGGTAGGGCCCTTCCTGGTGGTGTAACGGTTAGGACACAGCACTGCAAGCTAGCCGCAGCAGCTTCAGTATGAGTTCGATCCCTGGCCCCGGAGGTGATCCACATGGCACAGCAGACTATTCCTGACCTGCCCCCTGCTCTTTGTCACTCTGCCTGTTCTGCTCCCCACTCTGTCTCTGGTGAAGCCTTTCACCACCTCTGTACCTCTGGCCTGTGCCCCAGTTCTGTATGCATAAATAAATAAATCTTTAAAAAAAAAAAGAAAAAGAACAACTGGGTAAACTTAAGTATGGGATAGGTTTTATATGCTACTATGAAATATTGCTAGTTTGAAGATGGTGGAAGAGTGAAGACTGGATCTTTAATTCTCTTTTCGTTTAAAACGGTCTTTTTCCATACTTCTGTTGCTCATTTTAACCATTTTAGATAGTATCTACTTACTATGTTATATAATAGATAAGAATTTAGTTCTTTTAACTACCTTACTTCCTTTTCCCATCACCCCAGTGTAGTTACTTTGCTACAACTATATCTTCTCTATGGTTTGTACTTTTTTCCTATTAAAGACTCAAGTAGTGTATAATATGTATTTTTCCTTTTAGAGTTGATTATTATTTTCTTTGAATTTCTAATTGTTCTGTCATCTTCACATCTCTTATACTGCAACAACCCTCAATTTGGTTTTTAAAGCTATCTCTTCTTTCATAGAAGAGATTTTTATGAGGACAGCATTCGTTAACTATGGTTTAACTAACTTTCTCAGAGGATTTTGTAGATCCCAGGAAGCTAAAGAAGTTGCTAACATTTGTAACAACATAAAGAACTTTCTGAATTAGTTATAGTATTAAAAATGTTCTTAGCGAGGTCACAAATAATGGGCAAGAGAATACTCGTATAGGAAGCAGTCTATTGAAAGAGAACTATGTAGAAACCTAGAGAACTATGTAGAAACCTAGAGAACTATGTAGAAACCTAGAGTTCTTTAGCAAGTTCTATAGAAGTTCATTACACATATGTTACATATATATACACACACACATTACATATACATTCTACTGTCTGGGTTTCCAATGGCCTACCTGTTGTATGAAATGCTCACCTCCAGCAGAAGCAATGTCCTTAGTACCTTTGGAGGTTGATTCTGCCATACAAAGCAAGAAGTAGCTCGAGAGGAGAGAGCGAAGGAACGACCCCAAATTTGGAAGCATTTCACTGGTATCTCTGAGAATAGTCTTTTTATATTTCAATGTACTGAAATTACCTCCACGAACTAAGGGACAAAGACTCACTCCTATTTATACAATCAGTATATAGTGTAGAGCCTGGGATATATTACATACTCAAAAAGTGCCTGTGGAGCAAATCAACAATTTTGAATTCTTTTCTTTTTCATTATACTTTTGATATACTGCCTTCACTTTTTTCCTTAATGATGACCACTTTCTCCTTAATTGAAATATAATTAATAGCTACTGCTTTTATTTTTTCTAAAATTCCATTTTTTTTTTTTGGGTGGGCAACCTTCAAAATTTTTTAAGAACATACTGTGCCTCTTAAACACTTCCAATCTGATAACTCTGATCACTGAATCTGCAATGTCTGCCAGTTACTGTCTTAGTCATCTCATCACACCTAGCTCATTTCCTCCCTGAAAGCCAGTAAAATCTGTAGCCTGGGGGCTGCAGGCACAAATTCTATGGGGAATTTCTGGAGAATGTTCTTTCTTTGCTATTGCATGATGCTGATGGAAACTAATCACATCAAGTTTCCTAAAGAAAAAGGAAAGGAAGAAAAAGGAAAAGAAAAAAATTACGCAAATAAGATTGATTTTCTTAAATAAATAGGTTTTCCATCTTTTAGTCTTTTAACATGTAGAGTAATTAACACGCCAGTCTAGTCCCAAACAGGTTAGCTTTTTGGCTGTCGTCACACTGAGCAGAAGGATGGCAGCAGTGATGAGGAACTGATCACGGACGCTAAGCACCCAGAGGGGTATGGCTTTAAGCCTCAAGGAGAACAGGCCACAGTTCAGCATTTCACTTTATGTGATAACACAAAATTGCCAAAATCGTCAGTAGGTGGGCATTTCCATTATTATTCCCAGCTTAGGCAGATGCAATAAAAAGAATGATTTAAATTGTTAAGGCAGCCAAGGAGGAAATTTTGGCAGGTTCTGATGCTTCATCCTGGCATTTGATTAGTAACTTATTGGGGGAGGGGAGGGGTATGTCTCCTGAAATCTTGCACCTAACTTGCACATCTGTGTTTTCACATTGCCAGATTTGGGCCTGTTTCCATGCATTTGGTTTTATTCTACCGTTTCAGAGGTTTCTCTTGAGCATGAATAAATTCTTCCTGCTTTAATGGATACACACATTTTATGAAGTGCCAGGATTAAATCAACTCTGAAAAACATCAGCCAGAGAGCCTGTTGTGCAGACAGCTGAATAAAATGCTTTTAACGTTGTGAGTCGAAGAGGCCATTTAACTTAATCATTGAGGGCTCCCTTTATTTAACAAGGATGACCTATTTAGAACCATGACTCAGCCAGCCTCCCTTGTGAGCTGCTTTCCTTTGCTTAAAAAAAAAAAAAAGGCAAGAAGGGAAGGAAGGAAGAAAGATATAAGAAGTAGCTTGGGAGTTCTCTAGTCTCCTTTCCCTAAATATTTTAACTTGCAAGTCTTAGGATGGCTCAAGAAATTACACAGTACAGTAACAGGGCTTATCAGGCATGGAAAAATTACACAGGGAGGTTATTCTCCCATGTTTTAAAAGCTTTTATGAATTACTCTATACCACCTGGTATCTGGTTTCTCTACCTGGATTTTCTCTCCTTTCCTTCCCTTCCACCGTACCCTACCCTCAGGCCATTTCTTAGAACACAGCTTTCTGATGCCGCCTCTGCTCAACAACTTTTGTGACTCTTTGTTTTTCTGAGCATATTAAGCTTTTTTGAGACATTCACTGTATTCTACAGTCCAGACCCAATTCACATCTTTAGTGTTTATTATTTTTCCCCCTACTTTGGTCTAATTTCCTTCAGCCACATAGGCCCCTCCCTATCTCTCCTCCTTCTCTCCTTCACCCCTTACTGCCCTTAATCCCTCTTCTGTTATTCCTGGGCCTTCTGGTCCAAATAAAACCACATCCTCCTCTTTTAGAACAATTATAGTCCCAAGGAATCATTCTTTAAGTTCAAGGAAAGAGTATTGTGTGGACTGACCCTAGTTGCTCTTCTCTATGTGCTGAATGTTAAATAACAGAAGGTATATAGATGTTCACAGCAGACTAATAATACCAAGATAGGCTAACCTCCGTGTAAATTTGTTGATTGAGAAACCATAGAATTATATGAGAAGGGAGAAGTTAGATGCTGACTACTACTAACACTCCTTCCATCCAATGCAGATATTTATTGCAGGTTCAGGATTTCTTCTAGAACCACCATTAACAAAAATTGTTCCCATTATGGATAGCTGTATAGAGATTCCTCAGACTACTAAAATAGAGCTACCATACGACCCAGCAATTCCACTCCTAGGGAATCTACACCAAGGACACAAAAATATTAATTCAAAAAGATACATGCACCACTATGTTTATTGCATCAACAAATACCTAAATACCCAAAACTAGATGATTGGATCGAGAAGATGTGGTATATATGTACAGTGGAATACTATTCAGCAATCAAAAAGAAAGTCATGCCATTAGCAGCAACAATAATGGTGCTAGAAGGGTTATGCTTAGTGAAATAAGTCAGAAGGAAAAAGAAAAATATTGAATGGTATCACCTATGGGAGGGATTTAAGAGAACCAAATAAGACAGGGGAACAAAAGCATATTGCTATTACAATACCAAACACAACAAAAACAGACAATTATAAACCAGAGAGATCCTACAGGTGAGGGGGACAGGGTGGGATCAGAAGGAGGGAGGAATATGGGGTGATGATCAGAGGGGGTGGGGGAAGTAAGCATTGTTATAAAATGAATAATGTAAATAAATACATAAAAAATTTAAAAAACAGTTCCAAGAAATTATTGGGTGCCTTTTTTAAAAGATTCTGTATGATGGGAAAATTCTAAAGGACCTCTGAAAATTTATTTTTAAAGTTCTCAAGATCTTAATGGATAGCTTTTTTCTGAAAGGATGAAGAATGGCTGAGTGGGGCAGGCCATATGAATGCTTTTCTATGTTTTATGAATAGGAAATCTCAGAAGTTAAGATATTTTTGTTTATTCCCCCATCCTTAGCTGTATGGCATTCAACACCGTAGTCCCTCCTTGAATCTCTTGCAATATAGAAACCTTCCTGCCTCTATAAAAAGAATGTTCCTGCATGCAGTACCCTTCTTCAGCTCTAAAGCAACCAGCTGGTCTATGTGTCCTTTGCTGTAGGCTTCTAGTCAACATTTTCCTTCACTAGACCGCCCTTTTCAAAATTTAAATGAAACGCCTTTTTGATTTCTAGACGAAGAAGAGCCAAATGCTTTTGCATCGCTTGCACCATGCTAGAAAAAGAACGGAGAATGAGAGATTGTCCTCTGCCCACAGGACACTGTCACTGTGGTAGGAGATAAAGCAAATAAAAAATAATCCCTTAGGGCCCTCCCTGGTGGCGCAGCGGGTTAAAGCACAGCACTGAGAATCTAGAGCTACTTCCGCATGAGTTCGATCCCCGCCTGCCCCGGAGGTGACCACATGGCGTGGCAGACCTCTCCTGACCCGCCCGCTGCTCCCCTCAGGAGTGTACTTCGTTGATCTGCCTGTTCTGCTCCCCGTTCTGTCTCTGGTGAAGCCTCTCGCCGCCCCTGCACCTCTGGCCTGTACCCCAGTTCTGTATGCAGAAATAAATAAATCTTTAAAAAAAAAAAATAATCCCTTAGACAAAGACGAATACCATATGCTTTCCATGCGGTAAAGCAATAGAAGTAATGAATGATCAGAACCAAAACAAACTTTTAGACTTATAAGAACAAAATAGTGGCTATTAGAAGAGTAGGAGATAGGAATGAGCGCGTGAAGGGGTCAAATGCTAAGTGATGGGAGGAAACTATATTTTCAGTAGTGAACACAATGTAGTATATACAAACACTGATTTGTAAGGCTGCATAACTCATAGTCTTAAGAACTACAAGTTATGGGAAGAGCTCTAATGGCAATAGGGTATTGGCATTGAGATTAGTAGGGAGTGGGGCAAGAACAGAGGGGAAAAGCATGAACTAATTGTAGACAGTGGGTCAGGACAGGCCTCCCCAACACTGTGGACATTTTAGATTGAGATCTGAAGGACAGGAGGAAAACTACAGCCCACAGACCGAATTTGGTCAGATGTTTAATTTTGTGGATACAGTTAGATTAAAACACAGTCATGCCCTCTGTCTCCATATTACCTACGGCTGCTTTCATGCTGTGACAGCAGCTAACTGACTGCAACAGAGACTGCATAGCCCATAAAATCTAAAAGATTTACTATCTAGCTCTTACCTAAAAAGTTGATTCTGCTCCCCACCACACTCGGAGTGGTTAGGAGCCTGGACTGCAGTGACGACCATGGAGACAGAGAAAAGCAGAAAGATAGATTCAAAATACATTTGAAAAGTAGAATGTGGTTCTCACATGCTGATGAAGCACTCCCTTCTGATGAGAGCCTGGGAGTCTTGTGCTTCAGAATTCAAAGATTTGTGACCACTGAGAATTTGGCCAAGTGATGTTGATGTAGAAGGATTTACCCAGTGTGTTTCAAGTCAAGGGGGTCTTGCATAGCAGAAGTAAAAGTGGCACCCCGAGAGAATCCTTTGTCTGGGTACAATTGCTGCTAAGTCCTACTCATCCTTACGACTGACTGGATTCCCATCTCTCCCACCCAAACTTCCATGATGTTGATTTTTTCACAGGGGGCTGTACAGTAATTATAAAAGGTGGCATGAAGTCCTCTCCCCACCTTCTGCTCACTTTACCACACTAAGAAATGACTCTTCCTTAACTTCCTCTCTATCTCTTAAGGGAAGGGAATATCCAGAGCTTGCTCACCTAAGAGGAAAATCACAAGAGAGAAAGGTTGCTTTTAGAAGGAAAGAGAGAAGATCTACAATTCTTTGCATTTTTTTTTTTTATCATTCATTTGAGATTCTTAGAATGGCCCTGTTGAGAGACCCCATAGTAAAAGCACAGGTACCATATTTCTCTTTTATAATAAATCTATAAGAAAGACAACAGCATCCATCGAAATACTAAAGCAACTAAAGGCTCCAGGGTTGTTAGAAACTCTGAATTTCTGGGAATTGCTTGAGTATTTTAGCTTTCCAGAATGTTATGTTAAGCATTGGTATAGTAACATCAAATGCTGGCCTAATGATAGATTAACATCAACAAATCAATTCCAATTTCTATGGAACATAGTTTATTACTAGATGGTACTTTAACACTTGGATGCTGTTATGCTGTATCCAGAGTTGAAGGTAATGAACTATTCTGTGGTTACAGTCCTTTGGTTTCTGTAGTATTCCTAATGTTATTATACACATTTTTATTAAATGTGGTCACTATTGCTTTTCACCATCCGGGCATTGCATAATAATACAACAAATATGAGAGATTAATCTTGTATAATGGACTGATCCATTTTACTCAAAAAGCTGAAGTCATTCAGAGATAATAAAGAAAAGATCTGTCAATGGAGATGAAGGAAAACTAATCTCACGTTGCTTTCATTCACAGCAAAACATGCGTTTCAGATTACACTGCACAAATACCATCCGCTTTATGAAACAACTCTCCTTTCCAATATATAGCTTGATGTCAGAATCTAAACCATTTTTCATTTAATATTAAGCATTGATGGGTTTGGAACTCCAAGTTAAAATTGGAGGTATATGCCCAATAGTTTACTTTTTTTTTGTCCTGGGAAGAAGAAGAGGCAAAGAACTGGAAAACATGCTATAAGGAACCTGTTCTATTCCCTCCCTAAATTTTAACATTTTAGCAAACCTTTTTCAATGTAACTGCAGTGCTTAGGTGCTGAAGCCTATGCGAGAGGAAAAGCAAACAAATAAAGGCAAAGGCTTCCCTTTCAGGAAGTACCTGAAAGGGTGAACAGAAAAAGGAAGGGAACAAGGAGAACCAGGGGTTTTGTGACACAAGGTTGTCTGAAATAAGACTGGAAGGAAGCTGCATCACATCCTGGACGCATTATAAAAGGAGTGTTTTATAAAGGAGAAATCATTAAAAGGATTCACACATCTATTTGCATGAATTAGCAAACCCGGGAAAGCGTCTGAAATGTATCACAAGTGCTGACCTGAAATGAAGGTCACTGATTTCCCCACGACATCAATACACACTGAGCAGAGTTACATGAACAAACCTTGCCAGCCAGTGTTGAAAGACTTTCGCTTTCAATTATCTTCAGCTCCTCCGTGGACTGGTCATTCTTTAAAAAAAAAAAAAAGTAAAACAATATTTTACTGTACAAGAAAATCCTTAAAGCACATTTTCCCATCTACCCAGTTAGGGGCTAGATTGTATCTTACAAATATAGCAAAAATAGCTGGTACAGATTCATGGTTGCCCATGGTTACCAAGAGCCACTCTCCTGCTACTGTGCTTCAGACAAAGCATTCTCATGGCTGGCGGGGAGAGGCAATAGAAGGAGCAGAGAGGATAAACAAACCTAATTTTGGAACAAAAAACTATGGAGGATGCCGAACCTCTCTTGAGGCAGATGGAGGAAGAACAAAGTCATACTCTGAGGCTTCCCAATGTAGAAGCAGCTACTGTCAAGCCAGGAGTGGGTTGAATATTTGTCAGCTGTGCTCACCTGCCCCAGTTACAGCCCTGCAGTGGGGCACATTTATCTGGTTCCCAGGGATTAGAGTCATCGTCTGCACGCTACCAGTGCAGATCCAATTCCTCATGGGTTTGCAAAGATAACTGTAACAGGACAGGACCAAGAACTGCTGCACTTAAACATTCAGACATGAATGAAGAATCATCAGGGTTTGCAGGTCCAGCAATATGAGACCCAGAACCATGTTTAGAAAGCATTTTTTTTTCTAAAAAGATATATTTACTTATACATACAGAGCTGGGTGTATACAGGCCAGAGGTGCAGAGGCGGTAAGAGGATTCACCAGAGACAGAGTGGGGGGCAGAACAGGCCCACTGACGAAGTACACTGCTGAGGGGAGTAGCAGGCAGGTCAGGAGAGGTCCACCACACCATGTGGTCACTTCCCAGGCCAGGGATCGAACTCATGCTGAAGTGGCTTTAGCTTCTTAGTGCTGTGCTTTAACCTGCTGCGCCACCAGGGAGGGCCTAGAAGGCATTTTATTCAGCTCCCATAAGAGATTTTGATAATAATTTTTCACAATATTTATGTCCTAATTGAGTCACACAACACATACACACCCCAAAATATAGATTGTTACATGGTGACTATCACAACAGAACAGCATGGAAGCAGAACAGGAACCAGGCAGCAGGTTACTTGTTTTCCTAAGCTCATTATGGAGAAACATTAAAGTAACTGAAGTAGATTTCCTGCAATCACGAGGTTTCATGACCAAGGAAGAATGATGTAGTGTTGCAAGCCCTCATCCAAACAAGCTCAGATCGAAGGCTGCAATGCAGACAAAAAAGTAAAACTAACTTCTGAACTAAAACTAACTTCTGCCAGTTCAGCAATTTCCTCCCTTTTTCTGGCAAAGGAGACATTCCCTTTTCCAGGGAGGAATCCTTCTTTGTGGATCAGGTGGGCTCAGGAGGTACTGTTGTAAACCAGTTACCCCTGAAGCTATATACCTAGACTTAGACTTTCTGGCTACTTAAGTTAATTCATTCCCTTAGGGATTATCTTGGTTTGGTTTGAATGGGATCCTGTTGCTTGCATCTGAGAGATCAAGAGCCCAGACCTGATGGTTTTACTAGTGAGCTCTACCAAACAAAGAGAAGCTAACACCTATCCTTCCAAAATTGTTCCAAAAATCTCAGGAAAAGGGAATGTTTCCAAACACATTCAAAAGATCAACATCACTCATACCAAAAACAGATAAGGATATCACAAGAAAAGAAATCTACAGAACAGCATTCCTGATGAACAGATACAAAAATCCTCAAGAAAATATTAGCAGATCAAATGCAACAATGCATTAAGGAAATCATACAACATGACCAAGTCAGATTTATTCTAGGGATACCGTAATGGTTCAACATATGCAAATCAATCAATGTAATTCACCATATTAACAAAAAGAAAGACAAAAACCATATAATTATATCAATCATTTGATAAGGTTTAACATACATTTATGAATAAAAATCTTAGTAATATGGGAATAGAAGGAAACTACCTCCACATAATTAGGACAATTATGCCAAATCCACAGCTAGAATCATACTCAATGGTAAGAAACTTAAAAGCTTTTCCTCTAAGATCAGGCACTCAACAAGTATGTCCCTTCTCACCTCTGCTATTCAACATAGTATTAGAAGATCTAACTAGTACAATGAGGCAAGAGAAAGATATAAAAGGAACCCAAACAGGAAAAGAAGTAAAACCACCCCATTTGCAGATTTCATAATAATATACACTGAAAACCCTAACGATGCCAATAAAAAACTATTAAAGGCCCTTTCTAGCGGTGCAGCAGATTAAAACACAGCACTAAGAAGCTAAAGCCACTGCAGCATGAGTTCGATCCCCTCCCCCAAGGTGATCCACATGGCGTGGCAGACCTCTCCTGACCCACCCACTGCTCCCCTCAGCAGTGTACTTTGTCAGTCAGCCTGTTCTGCTCCTCACTCTGTGTCTAGTGAATCCTCTCACCGCCCCTACACCTCTGACCTGTACCCCAGTTCTGTATACATAAGTAAATCTTAAAAACAAAACATTAGAAACCAATTTACATAATAGCTTTCTCCAAATGAATGAATATTCATTAAGCACTTGGGAAATTGCCTAGCACTTAATAATAACCCCCTGGGAAAGTAGGTATTGTCTTTTCATCATCTCCCTTGGTCACAGAAACTTGCTACCTGGTTTCCTAACTCTGGCGTTGTAATGTGTCCTTGGCTCAGTTCACACTGCTCATTGGCACACTGGGTTTACTAAGGCTGACATCACCCATGAGGCATGTGGTTAAGAAGGACTCATGGCTAGAGCCTTGGTTAAAAACAGCTTCACATAGCCTGTGTTCCTTCAGGGTTTCTCAGCAACCCTCTCCCCTCCCCAGTTTCCACTCTGCCGTGTCTAAATTCTTTTAGTGGGCTATTTGATGGGCATCATTTCTTTCATTCCACTTTGCTGCTTTCCCCCCATGTTTGCAGTGATCAGTTCCTGTCAAATCATTTTTGGTGATTTTATGGAGCCTCTTACAGTCAGCAGAGTGTTAATCTTGGGATTGCTTGACAAGGTTGGCAGAAGATCTGCGATAGACTGTGAACATGGATTGCTGGGGTCCCGATATTTTCCCAAGCTTGACTACATTTTTTTTTTAAGATTTATTTATTTGTACATACAGAACTGGGGTACAGGCCAGAAGCTCAGGGGCGGTGAGAGGCTTCACCAGAGACTGAGTGGGAAACAGAACAGGCAGATCGACGAAGTACACTGCTGAGGGGAGCAGCAGGCAGGTCAGGAGAGGTCTGCCACGCCATGTGGTCACCTCCAGGGCAGGCGGGAATCGAACTCATGCGGAAGCGGTTTTAGATTCTCAGTGCTATGCTTTAACCCACTGCGCCACCAGGGAGGGCCTTGACTACATTTTTACCTTGGGAACAGAGATAGTGCAGTTTCTTCCTCTCTGTCCACCATTTCAGCTTAAGGTAATTAAAAATACATTTATATGCTTGTAAGCAAAAGAACCCAAGGTATCATACTACTTGTAGGACCTTTTTCAAGCCAGTATTCACCAATTTGAACAAATTGCTTCTGACACATCTCACCACTGCTGCGAAAAATTACTTGCTGCCTGGATAATCCGGCAAGTCTGTGCTCTGAACATGCTCTGATGGCACCTTTTTCAAATGGTTCATTTCCCCCTCAAGACTCAATTCAGGCCACATCTCTTCTAGGAAGCGTTCCTGGAGTCTTTAGCACAGGGCCCTTAATTTCATCCTAATTGTCACTCCAGTGACTGGTCTATTGTGGCATTCAGTGTTTGTTGAGTCATACTGAAACATCTGAAGATGTCAGCTGTTTTTTATGTTTATGTCTCTTTATATATCTATATTTTTAAAAACACTAAGTAATTTCAGGCAGCACGTGGTTTCTCTGGCCTTACTTTTTTTTCCTCTGGCTGTTCAAAAAGCTGAAGGAGATTTACTGTGTACTGGGAGACTGGGTAAAAATTACACAAACACATATGCGAAAACATGTGTAAAGCTCAGTTGAGAGGGACATAAATGAAGTGTCTTTTAAAGATGGGAAGACAGGGTCAGACTTTCCTCTGTTACCTCTAAGTAGTTCCCACCCAAATCTTATTTTTAAGTTTTCACCACTATTATTTTTGTATTGTTTCCAAAGAGCCTCCTCAATATTTTTTCCTTTACATTTTAAAAGCTTAAATGCAAAAATTCATGTGAATTTTCAACCAAAATATGAAATGTGAATAATTTTATCAGTGATATTTCATTTCATGATTAGTAAATGATGCATTTTCAAAGGCAGGCTAGAATTTTACCAGGAAGAATTTAGCTCATGTGAAAGTACGCATGCATTTGCGTCTTCTCAATGGGTGTGTCTAACTTTACAAACACGATGAGACTTTATTCACAGACAGACTGGCTTTCTGTTTAATGACAATGATGTATTACTCTATTGTGATTGGTATTCTGCTCCACCCAGTTTCTAAGAGGGGCGCTGGTTAGTGAAGAGCAATTCCCCACCCAATAGAGAAAAGGTTCTTTTCTTTATGAGAAATAAAGGGATGTGGGTCAGAGGAGGGATCAAAATGAGGTGAAGAAGCCAGAGGCTACTAAGAATAATGAAGGGTCCCCAAGAAAAAGGTACATGTGAAAGGGGAGAACGAAATGGCCTTTTACTTCAGTTTAGTTATAAAGACCCCAGGAAAGAGGAAACTCAGTTTAAAAACAAATTCAGCCTCTATGCTTCACATGAACTCTGCTTGAAACATTGAAGCAGGATTTCCTTCTGTCCTGAACCTTGGTATGGGCTGTTGTTTTGCTTCAAATTATGTTTTGAAATTATGGAGCAGAAGCCTCTTGACCTATCTGAACATGCCAAATTATTTCAGTAAAACCTAGCTTTTAAAATGTGGATGGCAATATCCCAGTGGAAATTTTTTCTTGAGAGACCATTTTCTCTACACTACTTCC